>NC_140125.1:75947796-76089773 GCF_964035555.1 Netta rufina | reverse complement strand
TTAGAAGAAATGTTAAATGTATGAAAGGATATAGATGAAGACATAGATACAGGTAAATAAACTTTAACTCTGGGATTATTCCAATAAAAAGAAACATCGGTGCAAATTTGATTCAAGAAGAGACCTCAAAATATTTATTTTCATTTCTTGAAAAGGACAGAATAAAAGCCAAGTTATGATGGTAAATAGAAGGAAATATTTTTACACTAGACTCCTGTAGCTTGGTGAAGTCAGTTGTTACTTACAGTACAGAGCCTTTTAAAATTTTTATTACAGTAACAACAGCTCCATACATAATGGTGGTTTACACTTGAATAAAGAATAATTGCAGATAATGGGTCTGTCAGCATGAGTGGATTAGGGGTCTCAGCAGTGGTTCCATCATCACAGTGAAAAATACTAATTTAAAATCCCGTTTCCTTTCCTTTGACCTCATGCCTCATTACAATAATGGCATTAAGAGTTAATTTGTGGCGGTATTTATTTATTTATTTATTTATTGTGTTACTTTGCTTCTTATATAACATTGCAGTTTTCATAGGGGAACTTCATGTTTCTCATGGCTTTTAGCATTTTATGGTTTAGTTCTAGGAAAGCTGCATGTTTTGTTGCCAGTTTGAGTGCCTGCTCCAAAGGAGCAGATGGTGGGAGGTTTGGGTAATCACTTAAGTGTCAGGGGAATACAAAGAATGAGGTCAAAGCAGCCTTTTTGCAGGAAGGCTAAGGGCAGATATTTCTACTTTCACCTTTTCACAGTTTTTCCTGTTTGATAGGAACACATGAAATGAGCTTTACTAATGACAATTCTAATATGTTAATGATATTATTTATAAGTACAGAATGTATATTTTCTCATACCAATTGTGTAGAATTACAGTTTTTCACTTGAAGTCTCCTATTTAAAATTATGAATTATCAAGAAACTTTCACAGAATCACAGAACCACAGAATAGCCAAGGCTGGAAGGAACCTCTGAAGGTCATCTACTGCAAACCCCCTGCCAAGCAGGGCCACCTAAAGCATGCTACACAGGATCAGATCCAGGCAGGTTTTGAATATCTCCAGAGAAGAAGACTCCACGGCCTCTCTGGGCAACTGTGCCAGGGCTCTGTCACCCTCACAGTAAAGAAGTGCCTTCTCATATTCAGATGGAACTTCCTGAGCTTCAGTTTGTGTATTATCACAATCTGGATATCATTTTGCATAATTAAGGAATTGAAGTACAATTACAGGAATACGATATTCCACAGCATACTGATGGTCCATACAATGAGTCTCTAGAGAGAAGAGCTCAAGTTTTCCACCCTCTGCTAAAAAACACATGTTGCATTTCTTGTGTTGCCTCACCTGTTACTATCTGCTTTACATTCCCTTCAGAGTTATGTGGCTGAGTACTACCAGTGGTGGAGATCTGTGTCACCAAGCAAAGGCATTGCGTGAGGACCTCAGCACAATGAGTAGCATCAGAGATGGCAAGAAAACGACCCACCGGATCTTCTCTGAGACCCTGAAGCTTCAAGAGTTTGAACCCCCATCTATACAGAAGGAGAAGAAAATAGTCTGTGCTTCCTACGTTGGGAAATAGAGACTTCCAGGATCGTGAAGGCTGGTAGATGGTGGCCCCAGAAGAATGGCTCCTGCTCTACCTGTAGATTTGCAATTGCAGAACAGGTTCAGGGAGAGTCTGGGAGCTATGTCCAGCAAAGTTTCCAAGGCAGATGAGACTGAGCCATGAAGCAGACCTTAATCATGTTATAGGACTTAAAGTGAGTTAACTCAAATAGGTTGTTTTCAAAAGCAATTTTCTGAGACTTTTCTAACATATAAAAAACTCCAGAAAAAAAATCATAGGTATATAAAACTACTAAAGGAATATGTGATCCAAAAAGAAAGTTTTTATTTAAAAATTTCAATACTTATCTTTAAATTTAATTAAACTTTGATTTAAGTTTAGGTAGGTTTTACCTGAATATGACTTAAAATGTACTGAATGAAATTAAATCTAGTCAGTCAAAGTGAATACAGATATCAATCTTTTAATATAAGATATTGAGCAAAAACTTGAAAAGAAATTTAAAAATCCTTAAAAAAAAAAAAGCCCACCAAGCTTTTAAAATATATTAACATTAAAATAATAATAATAATAAAATATTGAAATATATTAAAATAAAATATTAAAATACTGCATATTTTAATGACTGATCTACTTTTAATGTTAGGAAGTAAGAAAATTGCATTGAAATAAATTTCTCTATGGCTCTTAATACTTTCATGAGTACAGAGTACAGAGATCCTACCCAAACAAAGGTCTGCTTCTTTCCTAAGGCAGGGTGGTTGAAACTAGATGATCTTTAAGGTCCCTTCCAACCTGAGCCTTTCTATGATTCTATGATAATCTTAATTCACCCTTCTTTTACTCTGTCAGTAGGAGAGAAGAGAGACAGAAAAACAGCAAAGAGTAAAGTTTGAAGAAAAAAATTACAGGAATGAAAGAAGCAAGTCCAGTACAGGAAAAAAAAAAAAAAAAAAATATATATATATATATATATATATATATATATATATATATATATATATAAAATTTCCAGTCAACGAACTAAAATGGAAAAGAGACGTAAGGAAAAGTGTATAACCACTGGGTGAAATTGTGCTGCCCCTGGTGAAGTCAACCAAAGCTGTTTCTGAGAACATGATGAATGCTTAGGAACTGCAGGAATCAGTCCACAGACTGTAAGAACAATTGAAACAAAGCTCATGGAGAGAAGAGAAAGAAAAAAACTTGCAGTTATTGAAAAAGACCTGAAAGGAACTTGAGGAAAGATATATCTGGAGAGAGAATCAGTAAGAGACAAAAATAGGAAGAGGCAGGCAATATTCTCAATAGAGGCTGATAGTTCAACCATTGTATGGCCTGTTCCTGTCAGAGTTGTATGTAGAATAACGGTAAATGACGGAATGATGATAAATGGTAAAATATATAAAATTTAGCATCAGGAGCATGGTAAAATCTGTACAAGTGATCTGGAGTATTATTTGATGTGATGTTTTATTAAGAGAATTACTTTTAATTTCTGGTATAAAAAATACCAGGTTGGTACACACACACTCACACATGCACACACATACACTCAATATTAAATAAGGTTTGCTGGAAAAGTGTCAGAAAAAATGAGTGTTTATTTACCTATTTATTACATTTATTTCTGATGTACATTTATGATGCCAGTTCTTTTTACTTGGAATTTCTATTAGTGAGAAACCTACATGGATGAGCAAGGTGATCCTGGCAAAACTCACACAGAAGAAGGGACATAGCATACTGTGAAGAAGCATAGCATGTGAAGAAGGGACAAGCTACTTGGGAAGAGTATAAGGATACTGTCAAGAATATGCAGTGGTATGACAAGGAAAGTTGATGCACATTTGGAATTAAATCTGGCAAAGGATGTCAAGGACAACAAAATGGGCTTCTTCAAATACATCAGTAACAAAAAGAAGACTGCAGAAAATGTAGGCCCACTGCTGAATGGGGTGGGTGCCCTGGTGCTGTGGTGATACAGAGATGGCAGAGTTACTGAATGCTTTCTTTGCCTCAGTCTTCGCTGCTAAGACAAACCCTCAGACCCTAGAAAAAAGCGAGGAAGTATGGAGAAAGGAGGACATTCCTTTCTGTATTGGGTTCATGTGGCAATGTTTTGGTAGCTGGGGACTGCAGGGGTGGCCTCTATGAGCACAACTCAGCAGCTGACCCATGTCAGATCAGAGTCAGCTCCAGCCAGCTTCACTGAGCCAGTGAGTGATACTAGTTGGGCCTCTGGGAGAGCAGATTAAAGAAAGGGGAAACAAACAAACAAAACCTGCTGCACAACAGCAGCTGGGGAGAGAGGAGTGAGAAAGTGTGAGAGAAGCAGCCCTGCAGACCCCCCAGGTCAGTGCAGCAGGAAGGCTGGAGGTGCTCCAGGAACGCAGCAGCAGTTCCCCTGAGGCCTGTGGAGAGGCCCCTGGTGGAGCAGGCTGTCCCCCTGCAGCCCATGGGTCCCACATGGAGCAGATCTCCACGCTGCAGCCCATGGAGGAGCCCCTGGTGGAGCAGGTAGATGTGGCCTGGAGGAGGCTGTGGCCCATGGAGAGCCCCTGCAGGAGGAGGCCCCAGGCCTGAGCTGCAGCGCGTGGAGAGGAGCCCACACAGGAGCAGGGGGTCTGGGGGGAGCTGCCACCCATGGGGGACCTGCTGTGGAGCAGTTTGCTCCAGCAGTTCTTGAAGAGCTGCTGCCTGTGGGCAGCCCCCCAGGATCAGTTTGGGAAGGATGGCATCCTGTGGGAAGGGCCCCGTGTGGAGCAGGGGCAGAGAGTGACCATGAAGAAGTGGCAGAGATAATGGATCATGGACTGACAACATCCCCCATTTCCTGTTCCCCTGCACCTCTTGGGGAGATGACAGGGAGAAGGTGTTTTCAGTTTGCTTTTAGTTTCTCGTTGCTGTAGCTTGGTAGCAATAAGTAATAAATGACATTAATCTCCTTATTCCGAGTCTATTTTGCCCGTGACAATAATTGTTGCATAATTTCCCTTTCCTCGTCTCAACCTGTGAACCCTTTTCCATCAGATTCAATCCTTGAACCCTTTTCCAACACATCTTGGTCGAGGACCTATCAGGTTAGAGATCATTTAGGCAAACTTCACGCACACAAATCTATGGGCCCCAATGGGATGCAACCACGACTGCTGAGTGAGCTGGCTGATGTTATTGCTAGGCCATTCCATCATCTTTGTAAGGTAATGGAGAACAGGAGAGGTGCATGTGAAGACTGGAAGAAAGCCAATGTCACTCCAGTCTTCAAAACGGGCAAGAAGGAGGACCCAGGAAACTGCAGGCCAGTCAGTGTCACCTCCATCACTGGAAAGCTGGTGGAAGGTTACCTGGAGGTCATCTCCAAGGTCGTTGAGGATATGAAAGTGATCAGTAGTAGTCAGCATGGATTCTCCAAAGAGAAATTAAGCTTAAGCAATCTGATAGCCTACTATGATGGGATTACTGGCTGGGTAGATGAGTGCAGTGCAGTGGATGTTTTCTACCTTCACTTCAGCAAGGCTTTCGACTGTCTCCCATAACCTCCTCACAGGCAAGCTCAAGAAGTGCAGAATAAATGGGTGGACAGTGAGGTGGACTGAGAACTGGCTGGATGGCAGAGCTCAGAGAATTGCACTCAGTGGCACAGTCTAGTTGGAGGCCTGTAGCTAGTGGTGTCCCACAGGGGTCAGTACTCATTCAATTTAGTCATCAATGACCTGTATGATGATGGAACAGAGAGCACCCTCAGCAGGTTTGCCAATGTCACAAAGCTGGGAGGAGTGGCTGAGACACCAGAGGGTTGTGATGCCATTCAGAGGGACCTGGACAGTCTGGAGAGCTGGGTGGAGGGGAACCTTATGAAGTTCAACAAAGGCAAGTGCAGGATCCTTCACCTAGAGAGGAATAACCCCAAGCAGCAGTACAGGTGGGGGCTGACCTGGTGGAGAGCAGCTTTGCAGAGAAGGACATGGGGGGTCCTTGTGGACAGCAGATTAATCATGAGCTAGCAATGTGCCCTCGTGGCCTAGAAGGCCAATGGTATCCTGGGGTGCACTTGGAAGAGCGCTGCCACTAGACCAAAGGAGGTGATCCTCCCCCTCTGCTCAGCTCTGGTGAGGCCACACCTGGAGTATTGTGTCCAATGTTGGGCTCCCCAGTACAAGAGGGACATAGGACTACTGGAGTGAGTCCAGCAGAGGGCTGTGAAGATGACTAGAGGACTGGAGCACCTGTTGTATGAGGACAGGCTGAGAGAGCTGTGACAGTTTAGCCTGGAAAAGAGAAGACTGAGGGGAGATCTCATTAATGTATACAAATATCTGAGTGTTGAGATGATGGAGCTGGTCTCTTTTCAGTTGTGCTCAGTGACAGTACAAGAAGCAATGGGCACAAACTGAAGTACAGGAAGTTGTGGCTGAATATGAGGGGGCACTTTACTGTGAGGGAGAGAGCCCTGGCACAGATTGCCCAGACAGGCTGTGGTGTCTCCTTCTCTGGAGATTTCAAAACCTGCCTGGATGTGATCCTGTGCAGCATGCTCTAGGTGGGCCTGCTTGGCAGGGGGTTTGCAGTAGATGATCTCCAGAGGTCCCTTCCAACTTCAGCCATTCTGTGATTCTGAGACAGTGATTTTTCCCACATTAGTTCTTTTGTCATGTGATCATTTTCTAATGCCATATATACTAGTGTTCTTTCTGTATACATCAGTGTAATTTTCATTAGTCATTTAGTAGGATTAGGTACATATATATACATTACAGTTTAGTTATGTAAACCAGTGTGATTCTACTATATCAATGAATCCACGTGGACCTATTTTACGGCTATCTTTCCAAAGATAGGTTTGTATTAATAGTCCATTTCTGTGTTTTCTGGAAATTTTAAATTAGAAAGTATCTGTTGTGAACTGAACTTGGACTACGAAAAAAAACAAAAACAAAAACAAAAACCAACAAACAGTTAAAAACTTCTAAGTATCTTTACAGGCAGGTTCACAGTTAATATTGAAATCAATAATAAAACTGTCATCCAATCATTTAGATACCTAAGCATTTTTGCACACATACTAATTACTCATGGCTTTTGGAATCCCAGAGCCTCTGAAAGTCAGTTCACTTACCTAGACTGAAATAAATATGGATTACCATGTCTAACTTCAGGGACTCAGACATGACAACGATGCTATCACTTACTGTGCAAAGGTCCACTGCAACTCATCTCTACCTCCTGTTAAGCATTCTTTGCTCTTGCCAACACCTTTGAACTGAATCCAGGAACTCAAGATACTGGAAGCAAACGAAATAATTTTTGTTTTAGAGACCCAGACTTAATTTATCAGTTAGGATAAATTACCATTAAGTAACTCATGTTCACTGAGAAACATTTAATGTTTTCAGTGTGTGTGTGTGTTTGGGGAAGGGGGGTGGCTATTATTCATGGAAAGGCTGTTGCATGATAAATGTTTTCTTAGAGTAGTAGCTTGGTTGTTAAGTTGACATGCATGTGACAGTACTGAGGTTTCAATTATCTTCTTGCATCAATCAATCTTTTAGTTTTCAACACTGTTGCCTGCAGTAATGTCACAGCTTTTCTGTCAGACAGGAGAACTTTGCAGGAAATGTTATTCATTACAGCTGCAAATCTGTCACTGTGCCTGGCATGGCTTGTTAATGACAACATTTATTTCAAAGAGCCATGTTTCGCTTTGTTGCTGGAGAGTTGACTTTGTGATCGTAAAATATAATGAAATGCCAAGAAGATGAAGTGAATGAAGTTTGCCAAAAATACAGCTAAAGTGATTCAGATCTCCTAAAAAAATACGCACACACAAATACACTCTTTATATTTTGTTGAAAACATTTAATCACTTACTAGGAGCATGAACATGGGCAGAGGAAAAATGTTGGTTAGAATACAGTACATAGAGCAACATTCACAAACAGTAAGAGTTTCATTTGGTTTTCTTATTCTATAGTAGTGGAAAGAAAAAGGCTTTTAAATCAGTCTCTCAAAACAAATAAAAATAGACAACATCCAGCTCTTGTACAACTAATATTGAGATGCCATCTTTCATTTCTCTCTGTCTTTCATTTGAAAGGCAGAGGCAGAGAGAGATGGAACTGTACAATCTGGTGAGAAGAAGGCTTAGGGGGAAGTGTATAAGTACCTGATGGGAAGGAATGAAGAAGAGGGAGTCAGATTCTCAGTAGTGCCCACTGACAAAACAGGAAGCACTGAGCACAAATTAAAAAACAAAACAGGAAACACAACACAAAAAAATAAATTGAATGGAAGAAGACACTTCTTTACTATGAGGGTGGTCAAACATAGGTGGTTGCCCAGCGATGTTGTGGAATCTTCATCTGTGGCAATGCTCAAAACTTGACTTAACATAGAACCAAACAATGTTGTCTAGCTGATCCTGTCTGAGCAGATAGGGTTGTACTAAATGATCTCAAGTCTTTTCCAAGCACAGTTTTGTCATCTAGTGATTCATGGCTTCATAGAGTTTTATGAGTGATATGGAAGAATAGGAGCAGATTCTGTGAGAGGCAGAAGTTCAGGTACAGTTTTTCCCTATGGAAGCAAAAATTATACCCATCTCACATAGCCTAAGGAGGCAGCTTTCTTGTAGCAGGAAGAACACTCAGGTTATAATGGGATTTATGAGCACACCACATTCCTGCTATTGCTGTGAAATTGCTGCCAGTACCTGAGATATTAGATCGGTTATCTCTGTTTTCGTAACAAAAGCTGTTGTGACTACTCCATAGGTATATACTTGGGCTGCAGACATCACAGGCAATCTTTCATTTACCTTGTAAAATGCTTCTGCCTATTGGTGTGATACAAATAAACACACATAATTATATTTAGATTCACATGACATTGGTTGTGCAAGCCTCAGGGCAAAGCCAATCAAGGCAGGAAGTACTAGATGGGTACTAGATCCTTTGCTAGGATGGGTACTAGATCCTTTTGCTAGGATGGGTACTAGATCCTTTACTAGGATGAGAAATATAGTCAGGCCGGATGCCAAGAGATACTCGTGCTGCTCTTTACTGATGTTGTTACACTACCTAATTACTTGTTTTTTTCTCTACTGAAGGATATTTTTTCCCTTAGACCAGCAGGTCCTTGTGATGGAACTCCAAGATAACACACCAATGCTTTGGATGCTGCTGAACAGGGCTTGTACAACATCAAGGCTGTCATCTTACCCCTGGGTCCCTAAACTTAGTAGGATTGGGGTAGTCAAGAATTTGGGAGGGGACTCAGCTGGGACAACTGACTTAAACTGACCAAAGGAATATTTCATATCATGTGTCATCACACTCAGAGATAAAAGTTCAGGGAAAGAAGTAAGGCTGGACATTCATGGTCATGGTGTTTGCCTTCCCAAGCAACTGTTACATGTGCTGAGGCCTTGCTTCCCATGAAGTGGCTGGGCATTTGCCTGCTGATGGGAGGCAGTGAATGGATTCCTCTTTTTGCTTTGCTTCCTTTAGTAAATTGTCATTATCTTGATCCAGAAGTCTTCACATCTTCCTTCTATCTTGTGGGAAAAGAGGACAAGCAAGAGGCTGGGTGGGTGTTTGGCTGTTGTCTGTGGTAAACAGAGGTGAGGGGAGAGGAGGGGAGACGAAGGGAGGGGAGGGGAGTTCACAAAGTTCAGCGAGCTGTTAATTGCTTACCGAGGATCGGTTGTGACAAGGAATCTCTCGCAAGGAATAAGGAATCTCTCCAACAGGTGTGACTTTGAGGTGTCCATACTTAAGGGGAGATCCTGTCCTGCAGCCTGCTGCCATGTAGAAGAGCTCAAAGGGCTCTTGGCCTGTGCACTATTTATGGGATAAGATGATGGACTAACAGTAATCCTGTTGTGTTTTTTTTTTTTTTTTTTTTTTTTGGCACATGCACCACTGGCCCTCAGCTGCTGAGCAATATGTCTGCCAGTTTGTTCAGCACCCAGTTTGAGCTAATACTGTGGTCACTATCAGGTGTAGCTTGTACGCTGGTCATTATCTGCAAGGCCTCAGGTGCAAGGGACAGTGTCTGAGCAAGGGAATTTCCAGACTGAAGGCAGGGACTGGAGAGTGGGGTATACCATCATGGCTATTCAAATATTGTTTCAGAACTGAACTGATATATAATTTAATAAAGGGGTCAGATCATGTTAGTTCTGAGGCAGTATATCAGCAGAGCATGAAGATGGAGAAACTCATTAGTTGAATGAGGAAGGTGGAATTATCAGCGAACTGATGATTATACAGGTTGTACATATAACAAGGGCCTATAACAAGGGCATACCACACTCCTCACACTGCAGTTGTTATCTCAATTTCAGTAGATGGAAGGGAGTGGATTTCATTTCCCAACAGAACAACTCATTCAATTAGTCTTAATGTAAACAACACTCAATGTATGCTGATGCTTCCTGAATTTATTTTTTTTAAAGTTATGTCTATTCACCTGCTGCATAATCTCAAATTAGGAGAGAAGAACTTAGCCCATAGCAGGTGAAAAGTGAAAATGAATACCCTTGATTTTACCCCAAAAGTCAAGTACAAAATTTGAGCTATAGACATTTACAAGTCTTTTTTTTTTTTTTTTTTTCTTTTTTTTCCTCAACATTGTGGTGTTTATGGAGTTCAATAAGGAGTAAATGATCTAAGTTGTACAAAATAGAACAATCAGTAAAATCTGGATGTATGAATAACTGCTAGAAGTTTTACTTCTGATTCTTTGTCATAACCAGTGAAAGAACCCATCTGACTTCAGAAATAAACTTTGTATTAGATTACATAAGATTGGACTCATTTTATTTCTCTGTGCAAGGCTGTTGTGTGAAGAGCAATCAATAAAATATAACTGGAATTTATGCTAGGCCTTGCCCTATGCCTTTATAGAAAAGCATTAGGGTGTCATAGATAATAAATTTAATAAATACAAGAAATATGGAAATACTTCCATTCTCTGTACACGGAATAGAATTTTATGTAAGAGAATCAAATGCAATCAAAACAAGAAAAATTCTTATTAATTGCCTCATTGCTTGATTTTTTTCCTCTCCTGGGTACCTCAAATCAATTTAATGTATAATATTATTGATCTATCTATAATCTGAGAAAGTTGAATTTTGTGAGCTTTGAGCTTTCAAAGCATTCATTGTTAAATAAACGAAGAAGTATTTATAAAAATGGACAAGCTGCATAATTGTTGCTTGCTAGTTTTCCTAGGACATAAACATGAACTTCCTTTGTCTAGACTGGCTGATTATAATCCATCAAGCCATGATTAAGGAGTAATATTCTTCATTATTCAGAGAGAATATTAAAGCCATTCTTGAACTGCAATTAGAATTTTTGAAACAGAAATCATAAAGGGGTGTAATTTTCTATGTCTTTTCACTGAAATAAAAGTTTTGTGGGAAGACTTAGGTGAAAAATGTTACAGTGGTCTGCATGTTGTATTCTGTCTCAGAATTCAGCAAACACATAACTTAAAATAAACCAAGGCAGTAAGCATATTGCCTGTTCATAAATAGCCATAGCCTACACTTAAGGGAAAAGTTAGTGGAATTTCAGTCAAGATATATAGCAGATTTCCCCCCCCCCTATTTTATTTATTTATTTATTTTTTGAATGAGGCAGTAAAAACATGCCCATCTTCCAGTACAGGAAACAGAGAATGTTTCTACATGCGATATAAACTTTGCTTTACATTTACATTGGAACATATAGCTCATTTTGTAAAGTCTATTTAGGAAGTACTCTTGCTCCTGTTTCCTAATAATATAATATATGTCAGACTACCTAGTACTTATTCTTATATGAGAAACTGCATTATCAAAATAACTAAAATTTTTTGGAGAACAGCTGGAAACTTTGGAACTGACTCTTATTTCAACTGTCACTTTGATTCCCTTGGAAAGATAAATTTCATATGTGGTTATTTAAAGGGTTGTATATAGATGTTACACAAACCTTATATTTCAGTGGCACCATTGCTTCGTACTCCCTGAAAAACTCATTGATTGCCGTTCTGAGTGGTAGTTGACTGGTGACCATAAATTAAGCCACTGTCAATCCAGAAACAAAAATACTGTGTTTTCTCTCGCGAACAAACAGAAGGGAACTTCCCACATAGCAAGTCAAATTCTAAAGTGATTAAGAAATATTCTGCTGAAATTTGTGGATATTACTGAATTATGTGGTTTGTACATCAGGGAATGTAGAGAAGGAACTTATGAGTAATAACTGTGTTAAATGCAGTCTATCCAGTCCTCTGATTTAATTGACTATCTATAGGCCAGACATCAGAGGACAAAGACCTCATCTGACAGTGACCATGCCCACTATCTTGAAAAATGCCTATTCTTGACCATCTTTTGTCAACTTTAGATTTTGTTTCCTTTTACTCAGAACAGCCAAACTACTCCAAAATGCCAGTTGCCTGCTATTCCCCTGCCTCCCAGTGTTCTTGTACTACATGCAATTTCCCATAGAATGGGATCCCTCTTCACGTTTTTCAACTCACCCCTTAACAAGTTAGTGTTTTGTGCCCTTTAGTAAATTGCCCATTCCTCTAGGAAATTTATTATAAATTGATTTCACATCTTTTGTCTGAGTTTGCCCCCTTGTTCCATGTTGAAACTGAATCACTGCTCAAATGAGCTTTTTCACCGCTACTAGAAAATGCTAAAGGCATTCTGATAACTCCTTAGACTTGTTAGATGCTGCAGTATAAAGTGCTTTGCTTGCACTGTATGGTGTCTTTGTAAAACTTTTTTCTTTCTTCAGAATGGATGAATTAATTCTTGGAGTACTGCTTCTGCTTGCAGATCTATGAACCAATGTGGACTTATTTCACAGAAATTAAAAAATAATGCAAGTCACCTTTACTCTGTAGTGCTGCCAACCTAATTCATCTCCTATTTTGTAATGTGGTAAAATGTACATCAAAATGTTAAACTTGTATTTCCCTCAGTAAAGGCAAAGAGCATATTTAGCAGGCTGAGAAATACCTTTCCCATTTCCAACACAAATACATATCAATAAATACTCTGCTGGCCTGTTCCCAATGTTTCTCAATTCCCAGTGAATTTTATGATTCTTATTTCTAAGAAATGCATCAACATGATAAATCTGTTTGTAATTATTCTAGTGTATGCAATTTATTTATTTATCATATCAGTCCAAGAAATGTCCTCTTCTAAGGAGACATTTTTATCACAGACAGAATTTTTAGCTGGCATAACATAAACATGAGAGACAGTTTTTCATTGTGAGGGAATGGTTTACTTGAGGCAATTGAGAGTCTGGATAAAATGAATGAAAAGAATGACACACTGTATACATGTCACCTTGGTCTACCTGCACTTGTTATCTCTACAAAACCTGAGCAGGCTCTATGACTGTGTTAAAGTTTTCCTCTGTTTTAGAAACTCTGCCCTTAAGGTAACATGGACATCTCCCCAAGCTCCTGCAGGTGACCTGCGAGCTCACTTCCTCAGCGTGTTTTTCCATGTGCTTTATTGTTCCTCAAACTCATGATTACACTCATTCCCAAAATAATGCTTTTACATCCTGACAAGTGTCCTCAAAATACCTTCTTTTAGGATGCTGCCTGTATGGCAAATACAACCTACATCATCTTTCTAGCTCAACAATACACCCTCTATAGAGGAAAAAATGTTGTAATACACCCATATTCAGAGACTTCAGCTCTTAACTCCCTACTGGGAGTTTCCAGTATAAGAATCAGCTACTCAATCACAGCCTTTCTGTTCAAGGTACCTCAAGCCACGATCTTACTTTTAGCCTTTTGTCCTGAGGAGCCTACCAGCATATTGCTCTAGAGTGAATGAGCACATCATCTTCAGGTGGTGCAATTATCAGAGAGGTCCTCAAATCTGTGGCCACATGCCATGAATCTCGTAGAATCATTAAGGTTGGAAAAGACCTCCAAGATCATGTGGTCCAACCATCACCCTACCACCAATATCACCCACTAAACCAAGTCTCTAAGCACCATGTCCAACCTTTCCTTAAACACCCCCAGGGATGGTGACTCCACCACCTCCCTGGGCAACCCATTCCAATGCCTGACTGCTCTTTCTGAGAAGAAAGTTCTCCTGATTTCCAACCTGAACCTTCCCTGGCACAACTTGAGGCCATCCCCTCTACTCCTATCACTAGTTACCTGTGAGAAGAAGCCAACCCCCAGCTCCCCACAACTTCCTTTGTGGCAGTTGTAGAGAGCAGTAGGGTCTCCCCTTGGCCTCCTTTTCTCCAGACTAAACAACACCAGTTCCCTCAGCCACTCCTCGCAGGACTTGTGTTCCAGGCCCTTCACCAGCTTCGTAGCCCTTCTCTGGACTTGCTCAAGCACCTCGATGTCCTTCTTGTAGCAAGGGGCCCAAAACTGAACACAGTACTTGAGGTGCAGCCTTGCTAGAGCAGAGTACAAGAGGATGATTACTTCGCTGGTCCTGGTGGCTACACTATTCCTCATACAAGCCAAGATGCTGTTTGCCTTCTTGACCACCTGGGCACACTGCTGGCTCATGTTCAGGCTAACATCAACCAACACCCCCAGATCCTTTCCTCTGCACAGCTTTTCAGACAATCTGCCCCAAGCCTGTAGCACTGCATGGGGTTGTTGTGGGCAAAGTGCGGGACCTGGCACTTAGCCAAGTTGAACCTCATCCCATTGGCCTCTTCCCATTGATCCATCCTGTCCCGATCCCTCTGCAGGACCTTCCTATCCTCCAGCAGACTGATACTTCCCCCCAGCTTGGTGTCGTCTGCAGACTTATTGAGGATGCACTTAATTCCCTCTTCAAAATCATCAGTAAATACATCAAAGAGGATGGGCCCCAGCACTGACTCCTCAGGAACACCACTGGGTTTTAACCCAGCAAAGTGTGTACCTATCCAATACCTCTCCAAGCCATGGGCTGACAGCTTCTCCAGAGTTCTGTAGGAGACCATGTCAGAGGCTCTGCTGAAGTCTAGGTAGACTGCGTCAACAGACTTTCCCTCATCCACCAGGTGGGTCACCTAGTCGTAGAAGAAGATGAGGTTTCAGGCAGGACTTGCTTTTCATGAACCCATGCTGACTGGGCCTGATTCCACGGTTGTCCTGCATATGCTGCAATACTGCGTTCAAGATGACCTGTTCCATCACATTTCCTGGCACTGAAGTCAGGCTGACAGGTCTGTAGTTCCCTGGGTCCTGCTTACAACCCTTCTTATAGATGGGCATCACATTAGCAAGTCTGCTGATAAATGATGGAAAACAGCCCAGCAATCACATCTGCCAACTCCCTCAGCACCCTTGGGTGGATCCCATCTGGCCCCATGAACTTGTGTCAGTCCAGGTGGAGCATCAGGTCTCTAACTCTTTCTACCTGAACCATGGGAGGTTTCTTCTACTCTTCATCCCAGACTTCCAGATCAGGAAGCTGAGTACCCCAAGGATAAGTGGCCTGGCTAGTAAAGACAGATGTAAAGAAGGCATTAAGAACCTCAGCCTTTTCCTTATCCTCGGTAGTCAAACTACTTTTATGCTGACTATCCAGCCATCTGGACAGTGTTCCCAGGGCCACATACAACTGTGTCATGTTTTTGCTTATAGTTTATGTGATGCATGATTGTGTTATGTTACATGTTGTGTTATGTATGGGTTGTGTTACGGATCATGGATTTAGCTTGTTATTAGCCACGATTATCTAGACTAGCAAACTTTATTGATATGACAATATAATAGCTATGATGTTATTTTCTGTGTATTGCAGCTTTTCATTTCTGTAAGTTTGTTGTCTTCTGTGTTTTGTGGAACACATTAAATACAAGAGAAAGTCTCAGAAACAAGAAAATATGCAACTAAGAATCATTTGAATTGAAAGATATAGCTACTGCTTGCACATGGAGAGTTTATTGAGAATTCGCATTACAAAAATGAGATCTAAAGAGCCCTAGAATTAGCCATGAAAACAAAAGAAGATATTTCAATTTTCCAGATGGTTAGATCATATCATCCTTCTCTAAGAAGAAGAAAAAAAAAAAAAAAAAGACTTTTGATAGAAAATATTGTTGACTATAAGGAACAGTCTTAGGTCTAGTGAGGTTTAGTGATATCTAGAACTGCTTATGCATAAGAAAACCACTCAAATCACATGAGAAGTACTAAAAGTGCCAGGCAATTAAAGATCAATATGAATGATCTTTAATGATCTTTCAGTGGCTACCTTCCTGAGATTTTTATAGAGTAATAATGGTGAACCATTAAGTTGCCTGACCATGATTTCCTTAATATCAATTAGATCACTGAAGTTCCTTGAAATAATCCCTCTGAAATGTTTCACATATTTTATTAAAAAATATGAATGTTAAAATTGACATTAATGAAAATACTTCTTTTCTCACTTCATTCCTTGCAACGCTTATAAATTGTTTACTTTTTAGAAGAAATAATAATAATAATAACAATAACAATAACAATAATAATAATAATAATAATAAAGTCTTTTGCTTCCTGCCTAGATTTGTCTTGTTTGAATTTGTGGACATGAATGTTTGTATAGCAGATATGTTAAGTGGGTGAGGAAGTAGACAGTGACCTTTTTTTTCCTTATCTGTATATGGAAAGTCAGTTACACAACCCAAGACACAAAATCAGAAATGGAAGTTGTATAACTTCAATACTCTGATTTATAATTCTATTTATGTGTTCAAGTGTTGCATTAATGTTTCAGATTATACTCTGGGAGTGTTGTCTTTTTTTTGTTTGCTTGTTTGTCAGTTGATAAGAAACACTGAAATTTTCCAGACATAGCTTTTCAAAAATTTACATATACAGTGAGCAGTCTTAGTCTTAAGTGTATGATCCTCCGTTTGGTTATATTGATACATAACTTAATTAGAAATTTATCAAGAAATTTATGTTGTTCAATATCACTGGTTGGGCTTTATTATTTACCACCATAAATATTAATATTAGCTGTCAACTCGAACACAAAAGGTTGTATAGTTACTCGATGATTACCAAAAAAAAAAAAAAAAGTATGACTAAAAATTTATCTTTCCTTAAAAGTTATAAACTTTCTTTCCTTTACATTTATTTTTAGAGATGAGATGGCCTGCTTTTAATTCATTTGCCATTTAAACCATGCTCGCTCCATTAATTTTATATTATATTAATTTTGTGTAGTAAGTAAAATTACACAGTTTCTGTGGCATATTAAATCAAAACTATTGCTTTTATCAGCCACTTCCAAATCTAAAAAAATATATAAAAAATCCTTACTATGTTATTTTGACAATATCTGATTGATATCAATTAAATTATAATCCTACCTTAGCTTTTTAATTAAATGAGCTTCATACTAATTGTTCCATCCTTCTGCCTATAACTGATGCTATGATGACAGGATCATAATTACTTAAGTCACTATGTAGCCTTTTAAAATATTGGAAAAAAATTAGCATCCTTCCACTCTGGAATTTCCCCAGAATTCCAAGATTTATTGAGAATTAACATTAGCTTTCAAATATTTCCTTTCTCAGCTCTTTAAAACTCTTAGCTGGAAATGTTTAAATGCATTACTTACTGTGTGGGGGTGGGAAAACACAGCTGCTCTGGAGAGTCCTTAAACTTTCTAGGAGCTCATGTATTTCAAAAATTCTGTGCATTATTTATATATTTTTCCATTGGGGCTTTATTTTTAGAACCATTTCCCTAATACTGGAGGTTAGCAAATGGTTTCCTAATAAATTAGCCTTGCCTTTTAATTTCCAATTTTCTCCTTAATTTAGAATTTCTCCCTAATTTAGTGCAACTCTTACCCATAAATCAGGGTGGTGGTGCATAATTTAGCTCTAATGTACCACATTGTTCACGAGGCCTTGACTGCTATAAAAAGTGCCCCTACTGAGTGAATAGCAATGAGCTTACAAATAAGGATGAGAGTTCTGTGGGGTCTGCTTCTCAAACTTCACTGAATAGCTTGGTGGTTTGATACAATTCTTCTTTCGTTTTCTTAATTTTCCACATAGCTGAAAAATAACTTGTACTACAGCTGTCTTGATATGTCCATACAAAACATATTTTCCACAAGAAAGAATGCATGTGTGTTGCTTTTTCTCTTCTCTCTGTGGTGGTTTTAAGATCCATGACATGCCAGACTAAATATTCCATGAGGGGACTACATTGGCTGTACATTAGGAAAGGTATGTTAGATGTTCAAGGTGATCTATACTGACAGTAAATTTTTTGGTTGAACATCACTGGTAATCATGGCATTGGCAAAAAGAAGCATAGAAGATCATTTTAAGAATATGTAAAAAGAAAGGAAGAAAGAAAGAAAACACAACTTTTATTGCAAATAGAAGAGAACCATAACAAATGTGCTCAATAAAATTATAGTGGGGAATAAAGCAATATAAAAAGAATTAGTAGTACTTTTGGTTAGGATGTAGCTGCTAAGATTTTCATTTTCATTCTTTACATCTGTTGCTATATGCTTGTTAAAAATTGAATTTATGTTTTTCCTCTTTCATTTAGACAACACATAATGTTTCCAACAAATTTATAACTTTAAACAAATTTTGTCAGCACAAGGCATATTTCCTCCATTTTATGCAGAATGACTTTGATTGGTGAGATTAACTACCACAAGCATGACCATAATAAATAATTCTATGTCCTCAATAATCAGGTGTTAAATTTATCTACATTATCTGTTTAAGAAAGCTTTCCTTTCCACAGATGGCATTTCCAGAGCTATTTCTGATGGAAAATAAAAAGATGGAAAAATCCTAATTGATATACATATCTTTCACTTTTTCTGTATCTTAGTTATATATGTACAAATCCTGAAATTTCTAGCATTTATGGTGTATATTTTTACTGATTACATTTTCAGTAGTAATCTTTTATCTTTTGGGGTTGGTATATAACAGTGAGCTCATCAATCCAAAAGAGAGATTATCTAACAAAGCTCTATTTGTATCTGTTATGGCTCAGATGATGCTTTCTCTGTAGCATTACCAATTGCTCCTGTATTTGATGATCTTTCTGTCTTGTGGAGCACCTGGTACTGTCACTACAAGGTACATGCTCTCCCTCATAGATCACATCAGATAGGCAGAGTTGGAAAAAACAGTGCTGCAAAACTCTTGGTGCTGAACTGCACTCCTAGCAACAAAGTGTGTCTCCTAAGCCTATAATGTTACTCTGCCTACCTCTCTGTGTTTGGTAGAGTGGAACGGATAAATTAACCCCCCCCACACACCCCAGATGTTATGCTTATTTAAAAACATAGGTGTAAATTTAGAGATCACCAGTCCCTATAGAGGGACTTATTTATCTATCTATTTATTTATTTATTCATAACTGCTTAAAACTGTGTTCAGTGTCCTTAATTGTGTTTTTATCCATTGGATAGACATTTATGACTGTCTTGGGACAGAAAATTACTATATGACAGGTACAAGTACAGGTCATATAGCCTCTCAGTTATTTTGAATGTCTGAACTGTAGTTTCTTGGGGAAACATTAAGAAGACATTAATTTATTATTTTTTTATGACTATCTGGTATTTAATACTTTAGTTGCAGGTAATGAAAAATTATCCTGTGTGATATATTCAGAGGTGAAGGATGCACAGACAAGAGAGCATAAAGATATATCCAATTAACAAATCTCTTCTTGTTTTGAAAACACTTTTTTTTTTTTTTTTTTTTCTTTCTCCTCATAATGGGAGCATTGTCGGCTTTTTTCTTGGATGTAGACAAATTAAACTTATCACTAGGCAGAGAAGAAGGGGCTTCCAAGGGATATTAAATGCCCTATGGATTTGTGCATTGTCCCTGAAAAGGACATAATAATTGTCACCCTCAGCACAAAGTCAGAAAACAACGCCCATTCCCTAGAGGTGATCTCTAGAGGACAAATCTGTTGTACATTGATTGGGCTGCCTAGTAGTACTCTGCCTTTGGCTGGCAGTAAACAAAAATCTTGGGGCCCAATCCAAACAAAACACACCAAGCTTGATGGACAGGCTTGTAGATCAAGCTTTTCATCTCCAGAATGACATGTAGGCTCTATTCAGCAGCACTAAATTCAATTTCAAAAAGAAAATACATGTTTGTTTCTGTCAGGTAAGGAACATGTTCCAATAGTATCTTGACCATGACAACATCAGTGGTGCCAAATGGGGCTGTACTGATGCATCAGATCCCCCTTGGCTTGAATTAGACATATTTGAGTGAGGCAAGTAAGGTGCTATTCGTAGTATTGCCAGTAAAAAATAAAAATAAAAAAAATCTTGTGAAGCATTGACTGTTCTTTTTATTTATTTATTTACCCCCCCCCCCCCAAAAAAAAAAAAAAAAAAAAAGTAACTCAGCTGGTATCTTGAGCTGATAATGTAATATATGAAAAGGAAAGACAGAAATTTTCCCTGGTCTATTCCATTTATAAGTGTAGAACAAAAGAAACACCATTAAAACTGAAACAGTTGGAATCCTGTTATTTCTCTGAACGTGTGAGAGTCAATTTTCTTCCAAGACTTTAAATTAAATATTATAATTTCTCAAATTGTCAGAAGAAAAAAAGAACAGGATATCATTCATTGTGAAGTTGTCAATATATTTATTTTTTATTTATTTTTTATTTTTTCCTTGTTATAGCAATTGCATTCACAATGTACAATAGTCTCTTTCTTGACATGCTGTGGGAACTGTGTGATTGCCTAACAGGTTTTGAGAAAACCTAAACACTTTCAAGATTTTTTTTCCCCCTACTTGAGCTTTTATACTTTCATTACAGTCCCCTAGGTACAGTTGTTTAACATAATGACAAACCTTTCTAAGGATTATTTTTCTAAGGAGAGCTGATCTACTTAAAGTAGCATGCTGCTGTTACTTTGATTCCGGTTATTTGTTCAATAAAAGTTGAAGTTTTTATTGTACTTTTTGTGCATAAATATAGAACCTGTTTTGAAGAAAAATGAACTCATGGTTATTCTGGCAGAAAAATGCTGTATGTAGATGTAATAATATGCTTTACTGGTCAAGAAACAATCAGGTACAAACAGGTACAAAGTAATGACAATATTTCAATGTGTTGCAGTTAGTTCTAGCTGAAATAAAAGGTTGGCCCAAAGAATAGATAATGAAGATGAGCAATGTACACAGAGCCTTATGCTTCAATAACTTGTAGAGCCACAAAAGGTGGCATAACATAAGAGGAAAAGCAAATTTTCATCCAAGCAGAAGGAAAACTCCATTCTATAGGCATCTAACTGCTTGTGGGTTGGCCCTGTTTAACTCCCAGTGAAGGATTACCAGGGAAATAATGAACTGCTCTTTGTGTGCATTGCATACGTGTTGGGGGAGAAGGTGGAATACAAACAAATATATCCCTTCTCCTTGTTATCTGCTGTCAGCAAAAAAGTTTTGGCAAAAGGGATGTTGACTGTGATTTAGCAGCATGAAGCAGAACGGATTGATCTGATTACAGTAAGAACTCTTAGTTCTCAGCATTTTTGTTAATCGTATAAATCTCAGCACTTTTGGTAATCAGTAAAATTTAAGCTTCAGTATGTGACAGCTCTGACTGGAGAGTTTTCTAGCTGCAGTGCTGGGAGTGAGCATGAGAGCTGGGTAGGGACACATCAGTCCTACTCTTTAGAGTGAAGGCAGAGTCAAAATGGGCCTGAGAAAATGATCTGAGCCGGGGCAGGTACAGTGCAGGCCTGGAACTGGCTCTGGATCAGTCTTCTTGCAGGGGCTTGGGCTGTTCCTTCCCAAGTCATTTCCTCACCAAAACAGCAGTGCAGCCATGTCAGCTCATATGCAGGTTTGCTGCTCAAATGAAGGAACTCCTAATAACAGGGTATCTGTTTTATTCATTTGTCTTTTTCTTTCCAATTGTGCTGGCCTGAACTTGAAGAATCATACATTTTCTTCAGGCTGATGTTCAGGTGTGCACTAGTTTATGGCTGTAATTGCTCAAATGTTCCTCAAATGTTCGGTAATTATCTCAGGTAGGTGTTACTAGGGGATGTAAATAGGAGGAAATGTGCTGAGAAAAAGATTGTTCAAACACAGGTCTGCCTTTGCTCAACACTATTTTGTGCAGTGCTTCTACAATGAAGCGCAAGCTTATCTTGGACCTTAAGATGTGACTATGACATTAGTAATGTACAATTACATTACTGTAATGGCATCATTTTTATAATGGCTTTTAACCTATGATTTCGTTTAAGAATTTCCAAGACGCTTATTCCATACCTTAGCTTGTTGAGATATTTGTGCGTACAACCTACACATTAAATTTTATGTGCTGAGAACAAGGTGTTTTCAGAGAGAGGCTTTGGCTTGGATTCATTTTCTCCCTGTTTAGACAGAGAAATATGTTTACCACCTGAGCATTTAATCATTCATTAATGTGGTATCCAACGATCTTGGAATATTTGTTACCTGCTTGAATGATATCTAATTTATTTTTTCTACTAAAAGGAGTTTCCAGTTAGCTACTTGTACTTTATCTACATACCAATTTACCCAGGCTTCTTGCTTAAGTCCTTTTGACCTCAGAAGGACTATTGTGCAGGTAAATACTGTCCCTGTGATGTGTGTTGCCACTTTTAAACTTTTTTTAGCTATCACAGACATGCCAGTAAACCAGTGCGTGAGCTAAGAAGTGTATGGTTCTGAATATGACAGCTCTGTGCTCTCATACTGGCTCGTGAGTTGTATGTGATATTTATCTGGTGTCACAGGCAAGTGATGTTATTACATCACTCTGCAATGCTTAGGTCCACAGCATTAGTTACATAAATTAAAACAGCATGTTCTAATGTGCAGGGATAATCTTTCATTTGTTATCTATAAGAAAAAACACAACCCAATTATGGAATTTTAATGTTATATTTTGAATATATATTGAAAGTCTTAAAAAAAAAAAAAAAAATCTGGAAAAATCAGTAGTATGTCTAATTTTAAAAGAAGTATAATTACTGGCTAATATTGTTTCTATCCATTTGTATCCGTGTATTGCAACTATGCACAATTTTAAAGACATGAAATGATTAATTTTTCCACATGGGCGAATAATCACAGTTACTTGTAAATAACCTGGCCCCTTGCCAAAGTCATGCAGTGACTGCAGCTCTGACATTTTGCTGTATCTGCTTTTAGCATTCTGCTTATGGAAAACTATAAACTTGCACAAAGGAAATGGGAAGCTGACAAAATGCCCTCAGTTATAGCTCTAAAGAAAAAAAAAATTACTTTGGGAAAGCCATTTTGGAAAACCATTTCAAAGAAACGGAAAAGGCACAAAAAATGATACCTTTCTGCTCTCTGCCTTGCAGTTAAACTGCCTACTATTTCATTCTGTCCAATTTGGTTTGTTTGTTTGTGTATTTCTTAGACAGAGTCTATTTGTTTCCAATATGAAACAGCAACCAAGGAAAAATGACAAAAGAATGAGTATAAACAGAATACTCCACCTTCAAAGAGCTACCTTTTTCATGGGAACTTAATTGTAGTCATTTATGGAGAATGCTAAAGGACACAACTCCATATGGGAGCCAAAATAAGAGCTAAAGTGCACCATTACTATTGAAAATTTTAGCTTCCATGAAGAACTCTTTCCACACTATTTAAATTATATACTAAAATTTTATCCCTTTTAATCATGAACTTTGTCATAAGATATGCTTATTGTTTTTTTTTTTTTTTTTTTTTTTTTTTTTTTTTTTTTTTTTTTTCCTGAAGGCAACTGGTTATTTCTCTCTCTCTCTCTGTGTATATGCTTGCACATGTGCCTGCATATTTATTACATTCATTATGTCTGCAATAATAGCATACAAGGAGCCTGCTCAAACACATGAACATACAGTGTCATGAACTGTACAATTAGAATTAAATGCATTTCTGTACCTTCAAACCTTATAAAATAAGTGAGTAACTTGTAGGTCAAATATGTGCTTTTTTGCTGAAATCAGCTGAGTTTCATGGGAGACTTTGGACAATACTCTTAAACAGAAATAAAATACCAGGTTGATATTAGGACATGTTCCATTTGTAAGGATGAGATGGCTACTGGCAGCTATTGCAACTAGGGATGCGTAATCTAGCTTTGGTGGAGGAATAAAATTTGTGTAAGCTAGGCCAGGGACAGGAGTTCTGGGAAGCCTCTTACATTTCACAAAGCAACACTATGCACAGCGCTGACTGGTGGTAATGAAGGATTAAGGACTACATGGAAACCAGTCCTTGACAGCAATAAGATTAAAACCAGCTGCTATTTAGGAATTTAACTGTAATTTTAAGGTTACTTCATGAAAAACATATAGGATATTGTCTGGTTATGGAGAGCATAAATTTCATATTAAGATGAAAAAGCAGACAGGCGAGGGTAGAATATTTCCAGTTCCTTGTAATTTAGCTTCTGGCATATTTATTTAGGATTAAAAGGGGTGTCATCAGATAATAAATGAATTATTCATTTAATGCACTTAGAAAAATGTATTTTTGCATAAGAATCTAATTTATACCCAACATAACTTGTTTTTAAGTTACAAATAAGGCAAAAGTAGAAGTGAATGTACAAAAAAAAAAAAAAAAGGAAAAAAAAAGAATTTTATGTAACTTTTACCAAAAGGTACCCAATGTATTTGCCTAATGCCATTCCCTAAACTGCTGTTAACATTAGAATTTTCAAGAATATCATAAGTATTGAATTAATCATTTCTGTAGTTGCATACTTAGAAATGCACAGTTGTCTGATACACTGCCTAAGACTTTTTGTTTTAACAATACGTTCTTTGTCTTCCTCTGATCTGAAGACATCACGCAGGATTAAAGGAGAAGAACTCGTTGGAGGTAGTCTGTGCTTATGGATGTTTGACTGGCTTACTGTTCTTCCCAGCAGTCAACAGGCTTGGTCCCACTATGTTCAGAGCTCAAGGACTGTGGGAGGGGGTGACACAGACAATGGACTGACTGATCCAGAAGCTGGGCATGGTGCTTACTCTGTTATCACGGTCTTAATATGAGTTCACAGCAGTCTTGTTTCTGGTTAAGGTACTTGAATAGATATTGTATTTAAAATAATTAGGTAAAGGATATCTAGTTATTCAGATCTGGTGTCCATATTTTCTGTTTTCTTCATGTTATCTAAAGTGAATACATCAGTACAAGCAACTCCCTTCACTTATTGAATATAGACAGGTCTGGATGTTTTGCGTGCACTTGTTGAAAACAAATATGTCATATAAATATATTTACTTGTGTCTAAGGTAACCTTGATAATAGTTAAATCATCTTTGGTTATTCCCCACCCTGTGCTATGCCATAACCCAATAATTTCAGTTATCAGACTTTTTAGATGAACAGAATGTATACTCTGGAGTCCACTGACTTCAAATAGTACCTTGTAAATTGAGGCTGAGACATAATGATCTCTTCAGAAAGAATATAAATAGTAGGTTAGTCACTCCTCAGTGAATACTGTGAATAATTTAACTTGTGCCTTTACTATTCACCACAGTCAATTTGACCCATATATTATCTCTCAGGTACCAATCAGAAGGAAAAATGTTGCTTTCATTAAATTTCATTATCACCACCGTTATTCTATTTCTTACTTCACTTTAGAGAAGTAATCCAAAGCAGACCAATAGATTTTAACAGTCGCCACTGTGTTGTCAACATTGCATTTTCACTTTTTTATTGGCTGCAAGCAGAACAGTCAGGAAAAATAGGGCATATTGGAAAAAAATTCCAAGTGACATCCTGAAAACACACACATTACAGTTATCACATTTTTTTCCTTTTCAAAAATATGACTTCTATAACCTTCTAGGAAAATGCCACCTATTTCACACCTATTTCACCTTTTTTTTTTTTTTTTTTTTCTTATAGAACATTTCTCTTGCTTTTAGTGAAATCTCAATTGAAAAGTCAATCCTAATTTTTGGTATTGCCTTTTTAATTTTGGTCATTATAAAGATACACGTGTAAGATTTTAATGGTCTGGAAACAAATACAGCATTCTGGAATGCAGAGTTGTTCACAGGAAAATGGAAACAATAAATAATTTGATATATTTTTATTAAAATTGTAGCAACAGTGTTGGAAAATGCATCTTAAATAGTTTTGAATATTAATGTAGATTTGCAGTGAAAATGAACATGGCATAATAAGCTGTATGTGGTACTTTAATCTCAGGAACTATACCACAGCAGACACACTGATGGGAAAACTAGGAAGATGTTATTACTTGTTTGGAAGATTCAAAACCTTATTCTGTACTGTTATTGGGAATTAATACTTACAGTACTATAGTGAAGTCTATTTGTAATATCATAGGATTTGCCCAGAATTAAATAATAATTATCAAAATGATCCTAGATAATTCCAGAAGCCAAACTCTTTCTAGGAACTTTATTTATTTATTTATTTATTTACTTATTTTCCAAGGATGTTTTAACAGTACCTTCATATACATAATTTATTATTTATATGCTGGGTTCCTGTTTACAGAGTATTCCTCTTTACTTAGATCCTTTTCATAAATCAGATCACAGGACCTTTTGTTCTCTTTTTGAGAACAGTAGTAAAATAATATTTTACAGAATTAAAACTTCTAAAACATTTTTGAAAAAAAAAATCAAATAGATAAATTGCCCAATAAGTCCTAAAAGGCACCTTTGGAAAGAGTGAGGAAACAAAAAATATTAAAACTACTCATTATGTTTTGTACTTGTCAGGGTACTTTTTCTTGTTCTTTTGTTCTCCTGGCAAGTTCCAATTCTGAGAACTGTCTCTTTTCATGAAATAAATAAATAAATAAATAATATTATAGCTCAGTAAATCCAGAAATGATTGCTAATAATATTAGTATATTTCTAAAGTTGCTAAATTAACTCATCATAGAGTTGTTTTTTTTTTTTTTTTAATGTCTGTTTGGTTTTGTTTTGGCAGTTTGGTTTGACTTATTTTTTTATCCACAGATATTGAAAATCCTTCTAAAACACTTCAAGTTGAACACACAGGTCCATGGGCACAGCACCAGAGAGTACACTGATAGGACGAAAAGCAATGGACACAAGTTGCAACATGAACATTCTGTGAGATATAATAAAAATATTTTAAACGTAGGGGTGGTCAGATACTGGAAAAGATTGTCCAGAGATGCTGTGGAATCTGCAATCTCCTTCCCTGGAAGTTCTTGAAACTTCACCGGACTAAATCCCACTTTGAAAAGAGCATTGGAGCATTGGACCAAGTGACCTCCTAAATTAGTCCCAAATTAGTTTGTGTATCCATAAATCTATGATTAGCACTTAATTTAACTGACTGCCTGGATTTGTGGACATTGCAGAAAAGTAGTTGTCCTGGTTTCAACTGGGATAGAGTTAATTTTCTTCCTTGTAACTAATATAGTGCTGTGTTTTAGGTTTAGGAAGAAAATAATGTAGGTAACACGTAACAAGTTTTAGCTGTTGCTGAGCAGTGCTTACACTGAGTCAAAGGCTTTCCTGCTCCTGGTGCTGCCCAGGCAGTGAGGAGGCTTAGGGTGCACCAGGAGCTGGGAGGGGATACGGCCAGGGCAGCTGGCCCAGACTGACCAAAGACATATCCCATACCACGTGGCATCATGCTGAACAAGAAAAGCTGAGAAAATTTGGACAGGGGGGCTGCAATGGCTTGGGAACTTGTTGAGAACCAGTTGGCTGGTGTTGAGCAATTGCGTTCTGCGTCACTTGTTTTGTTTTTCTTTCCTTTGTTGTTGTTGGTGGTTGTTGTTGTTGTTGTTGATTTGTTTGTTTGTTTTTCTTCTCCATTGTCTTTCCCATTAAACTGTCTGTATCTCAACCAAGATAAACTCTCAAAAGTTTTACTTTTTTTCCTCCCAATTCTGTCCCCCATCCAACTGTGGGGAGGTGGGAAAGGGGACAATGAGCAAATGGCTATGTGGTTCTTAGCTGCCTGCTGGGTTAAACCACAGCAGTAGGTAATAGATTGACAGATACCAGAATGAGGAGACTACAGAAGAACTCAAAGTAGTTTTATTGATATTATGAAAGTTTTAATATTGCAATCACATTTGCTGTCACAACGGTGTGTTTATTTGACAGCAAGCATTTCTAAGGTGGAATCTTAATTCCAGCAGATTTATTTTTTCCAACAGAATTAGCTCCAAACAAGTATTAAATTAATTTTGTAATTCCTGACTATGAACTTTTAATAACATGTCAACACTACATTTCTTTTGGATGATTCTCTGTGCATGTCACTGAAATTTTTATGGTTATTTTTATTGATTATTTAGGAAATTTGGGGAATAATCCTAGCTATCAGTCTTACAAGAAACAGCTCAAAACATGATGCTATAATACCGTATAAAATTTCCTGAGGCAGATTCTGACAAAGATGAGAATAAAAAAGGAAGAGTAGCGTATTTCAACTTTTCTCCTACTGATTAGGAAAATACTTAGTAGAATAACAGGAAGTATGGAAAAAGAAACCCCTCTTAAGTACAGAGTAAGCAAGACACATTCATGTGCATATGTCCAGCGAATTTTGAGCTATCTGCCTGACAGGAACAGATGTACTTTTCTTAAAGCAGAGGAGGGAGCGATACAAAAGTATCTTCACCATTGCTTCTCAGCAGGGTCTGAAACATAAAATCATGATCACCTAAATCATAAAACATGATCACCTAAGCCGAAGGGTGAATCTTCACTACACTGTCTTTTATCATCTCATTTCCTGAGGAAAGCTTTTCAGTGGAAAGAAAGGCCGTTCTCTTTCTCTAATTCTTGAAATGACAAACCTGTTAGATGAAAAATCTCCTTCCAAAGAGCAAAAGCACTGACAGAGCAGTCTAGAGTGGTTGTTACAATTCACATTTCACATTCCACATTCAGCTGTTCAATTTCACATTCAGCTGTTCTAGTTTTGTGATCTGTAGCTGGCCAGGGCAGATGATCTTGCTCAAGGCTTTTGTATGTATTTATTTTTATATATTTATGTATGTATGTATGTATTAACCACACAAATCAGGAAAAAAGGAACCCTGGTTCTCTCATGTCAGATAAGAAGAAACAATAACTTCATATTCCCCTTTTATCTCTTTTTCTTTTAGCTCTAATATACACACATTGCATCTCTTTTCACCCTTATTGGTACAATGAAGAACCAGCACAAAAGTGGAGCCAGAAACATCTTGGAATCCAACAGTAAAACAGCTAAATTTGTACTACAATGAAAACCAAGCCTGCAATTTATGCTGAGTCTTAACAAATTTTACCTCATTCCAGAAGAGTAATCAGCCTGACTACAAGGACTTCTTGGGACCACAGATGATTACTCTGACCAGTTCAAATAGGGTCCAGGTCAGACCAGAGAAGAGATGTCTGGAAGTATTCACCTGAAAGAATCAAGTATTATTTCAGTGTCAGTAAACACAAGTATTTCCTAACAATTCACATTGTTTTTCTGAAGGATATGGAATTAAACTCAGTAGCTAAAGAGAAAAAGGTTAATGTGTCACAAACATATATAAAGTCTGTGACCTGAAATTAAACTTAATACACTTTATTAAATTTATCACATCAGGGGAAAGAAATTCAAAAGTGAAGCTGAAATGAGGTGGCAGTAAAGTTCCTTGAAACGTACTGCTGCTACTAGGCATTTCAGATAGTGGTTTAATTCACTGTTACAGAATTGTTAGAACAGGTTAAAACTTTATCTAGAAATATTTTTGTATCTTTTCATATTAAGAAACATATTTTACAGATCACAGATCACAGAATTTCTAGGTTGGAAGAGACCTCAAGATCATCGAGTCCAACCTCTGACCTAACACTAACAGTCCTCCACTAAACCATATCCCTAAGCTCTACATCTAAACGTCTTTTAAAGACTTCCAGGGATGGTGACTCCACCACTTCCCTGGGCAGCCTGTTCCAATGCCTAACAACCCTTTCGGTAAAGAAGTTCTTCCTAACTTCCAGCCTAAAACTCCCCTGGCGCAACTTAAGCCCATTCCCCCTCGTCCTATCACCAGGCATGTGGTAGAATAGACCAACCCCCACCTCGCTACAGCCTCCTTTAAGGTATCTGTAAAGAGCAATAAGGTCACCCCTGAGCCTCCTTTTCTCCAGGCTGAACAAGCCCAGCTCCCTCAGCTGCTCCTCGTAGGACTTGTTCTCCAGGCCCCTCACCAGCTTCGTCGCCCTTCTCTGCACCCGCTCAAGCACCTCGATGTCCTTCTTGTAGCGAGGGGCCCAAAACTGAACACAGTACTCGAGGTGTGGCCTCACCAGAGCCAAGTACAGGGGGACGATCACCTCCCTAGCCCTGCTGGTCACACAGTTTCTTATGCAAGCCAGGATGCTGTTGGCCTTCTTGGCCACCTGAGCACACTGCTGGCTCATATTCAGCCGACTATCAACCATCACTCCCAGGTCCTTCTCTGCCTGGCAGCTCTCCAACCACTCATCTCCCAGCCTGTAGCTCTGCTTGGGGTTATTGCGCCCCAGGTGCAAGACCCGGCACTTGGCCTTGTTAAACTTCATGCAGTGGATCTCAGCCCATCGGTGCAGCCTATCCAGACCCTCCTGCAGAGCCTTCCTACCCTCAAGCAGATCGACACACGCACATAGCTTGGTGTCATCTGCAAACTTACTGAGGGTGCACTCGATGCCCTCGTCCAGATCATTGATGAAGATATTAAAGAGGACTGGCCCCAGCACCGAGCCCTGGGGAACGCCACTGGCCTCCAACTGGACTTGACTCCATTCACCACGAGTCTTTGGGCCCGGCTATCCAGCCAGTTTCTAACCCAACGAAGCGTGTGCCAGTCCAAGTCAAGAGCAGCCAGTTTCTTGAGGAGAATGCTGTGGGAGACGGTGTCAAAAGCCTTGCTGAAGTCAAGGTAGACCACATCCACAGCCTTTCCCTCATCCACCCAGCGCATCGCTTTGTCATAGAAAGAGATCAGGTTCGTCAAGCAGGATCTGCCTTTCATAAACCCATTCTGACTGGGCCTGATCGCCTGCTTGCCCTGCAAGTGCTGTGTGATATTTTAGAATGATAGTAAGAGAGAAAACCAAAATTAGGAAGCTCAAGGTCAACCTGGAGTACCTTAGAAACCTGGTTAAAGACTTTCTAGGGGTTTTATAAATGTGTTATCAATATCCTACAGGACCATTTCAATAGAAGATATAAAAGATGTGCTGGGTCCCTGAAGATTGGCAATATACTATTTACCATTCATTCTGAGCTTGTCAAATCCAATCCAACCCACACTAGAAGGAGGTCTTTCTGATTCTGATATCAAATTGTATGAGTTGACTACAGTTCTGTTCTAACTCCTGGAACTTCAGTGATTTATACTTTGGTCTCATGCCACAAGAAGTTCCTTCACAGAATTATGTGATTGTCTTTAACCAAGTCACAAGACTCTGCATTCACTGTGGCTGCATCTCTTGGCATTGTGCTTCTCCGGAGAGAAGTGCAACACCGAGCAGCCATCCTTGCAAATAATAGCTAAGAATGCTTCAATAACACTTCTGAAGTGGTTCCATCTTAAATCCTAGTGGTAAAAATGGAGGACAGATAAACTCAGCTACCACCCTCTGTGTTGTTAGTCATCAATGGACTAAGCATTCAAGAGCTATTATCCAAAAACCATTACTGTGCCAATCACTCACATAAATGTACTATACAACAATAAAAATAAACATAAAAGCTATTTTTGAGCTTATAATGATAAGTACCCAAGAATTAAATAACATCAAGATTAAAAATGTCTGCACCTAATTTGCATCCAAACTCTTCTTTGTGCAAATGTGTTATCATACTGTTTTTAATTACATGGTGATATACTGCTTCTTCGGCAAGACTTTCATTAAGTGGAATTGCGATAAGCTGAGGAATCTTGCTTGTGTAACTAACTTTTTTTTTTTTTGTCTCATAAGAGTAGCTTAATTCCATGGCAGTTCTAATCCAATGGAGATTTCAGGTGATTTAGCCGTTTCTTTTGGAGAATGAAAATGGAAATTGAAATTAAGAGGTTTCTCCATTTCTTTTTCTTCTAGAAAGCTACCTCTTTTTTTTTTTTTTTTTTTTTTTTTTTTTTTTACTACTATTTGTATAGATGATTCAGGTTTTCTCTTGGTGCTGTTGAAGAGAATCTCTGTTTCATATTTTAAGTGATACTATTTGCACTCTGAAAAAAATGAAGGCCCAAGTCAGGAGTCTCTCACTCACATCACAATGCTTTTTGAAAGTTTATAAAAAATGACATCTTAGGCTTACACTATATTCATAAGGACCTTTCTCTTTCACACTATGAGTGGGACAAATTCTGTATGTTATATTACAGTTTGCATACATCTGTAATCTCTTGGTATCACTTCCCATTGGGGTATGATCAGTGTGAGCGAGAAATTTTCTGGTTATTTTATATCTAAATTCACAATACTATAGTTACCAGCTATTTGGTAGTTTATTTACTGCTTTTGAAAGAAATATTAAACTTCATTCCTTCAGCATCTTCAGAAAGCTAGCAAAAGAAATAACAGTTATGTGGACATACAAGATCCAGAAATTACCTGTCATCTGTAAGTGTATACATACATACCTCTTTATACACGTGTACATATTCATACACATATATCACAGACATAGACACTTCTACTACAAACTTAAGAACATACATACTACCAGGTATGAATCACATGCACTTAAACTATCTTCCTTATGATTCAGTCTGGAATATATATTTTTTGAGACATGAAAATATAACACAATGAAAATACTATGTCTAATTTACAGAACAGATGCAAAGCTTTTATTGGTTATTTCTCTAAAAATAAGTACCATATCTATCATCTTCTTTCAGGTGTATCCAAATACCAAGATAAATTTTAAGTAAGAATAGTATGCCAGTGAATATACCGTGCGCATACTCTGTTGTAGTTTCTCATCTTCAACTGATGTGACACCAGTAGTCAGCTGTCAACATTCAGATACTACATCAACACATCTAGCACTACAAAATGTGATGTTTTTTGAGAGTTTCCACATGATAATTATTCAGACCACCCCACTGATCAAGGAATTTTCTCTCCCCTTGGTTGATAACACCAAAGAAATGGTAGTGAAAGAGCAAGCTTTAAGTGTTCTACAGTAGTTCTTTTTAATTTCATAAAATGTTTCCAGAAAAGCTCTTGCTTGTGTTTTATAGTTATTGCTCTTTGGGATTCTTCTACAACAGAGCAGGCTGGAAGCACTACAAAAAAACAACTTTTCTCCATGGTTTATCAGTGACATCAGGGCAAGAAATGTTACACAGTTACCTCACAGTTACCTCACAGTTACCTGCAGTTAAGGAAAGAGAATCACTTCAGTTTAGTGAATTCACATGCTAGAAACTCAGGCGGAGTTGAGACTTCACAGTCTCCATGGGCCCTTTCTATTATTCTCTGTATTGTATGAGTCTGTCAGCAATCAGTAACTGAAAAGAAAGTGAATTGAACAAAATTTGGAAGTTTTGACCCCACAGAGATGTCCTTTTTTTTTTTTTTTTTTTTTTTTTTGGTCATATTTTTAGATTTGATTGAGAAAAGGGATGTGCTTCATCATCTCCACTAGTTTTGTATTGTAAGGCCAGCTGCACTCACCCAAGGTTGTTAAATTCACCTTGCAAACCCTTTAAAGATGTTTAAAGATGTGTTGGTTGTATAACCAACTCTAAGGGAAATTAGCAACCACAAGTGCAATTGCCCATGGAATTTGCATCTTGCTGCATCCTCAGTGCTGGTAGTGCTGTGCCAGGTCTGCACAACTGACAGACTAACAAATTTCAGGTAGTGTTTGGCACCTGTTGAGGCAAGAGGGGAAAGAGAAAAGAAAAGGGATTCTTGTTTGTTTGCCTTTATTTTATTTTTTCTTTTTACCTGGTAAACTAATTCTGAATATCAAAAGACAGTATGATTAGCTGATCATAGCTTGAACTTTAAAACGTCTTGTCAATCAGAGAATGTGAGAAGGAGTGCCCACATCTGTTTTCCAGATGCAAAGCTCTCAAAACTCCTTGAATAACTAGAGTAAACATTATATTATTGACACTGAAAGTATTTGAGAGTCCAAAATACAAAACTAGACTTTAATGGGTGTCATGGTTGGATCAGCATCTTCTGTCTCAGAGGTGTGTAGTTTCTGGAAACTTTCTTCGTACCTTAACACCAAAAGTGGAAAGGAATCCAAATGATAGGTGGAAATGATATCTTGATGTATAGTCTGGAAAGCATCTTTGACATAAGTTTATTTGCAGTCTATAGAGATAGTATTTAGATTTCCCTGCTTGCTTGTCTATTTATTTTTGGTCATCTTAATATAATGGACATTTCCACCCACATTGCATGGTTTCTTCTTTCCACTCCTCACTGATACATTTCCACTTGCTCTTTCAGCACAGTCTGATAAATTTCTTTCTTTTTTTTTTTTTTTTTTCTTTTCACTCTGTCTGCTGAATAAAACACCAATAGCTCCAGTCATCTTTATGCAGGATGCTTTGACAGACATCTAAAGAAGTCGTTATTGTGTATCTCTGTCTAGATATAAATATTTGTGATTTTTATTAAGGATGCAGTGTTAAATCCTCAAAACTTAGAATGTGATAAATTTATTCTTTCCTCCTGAAATAGTAATTTGTAGTAATAGTAATAGTAATTGCCTGTTGCAATACTTTTATATTGATGCTGCTTTTTTAATAAGACTAAATTAATTAACAAGTGAAATCAATAAGTTCTAATTTATTTATGTAGCATAAAGTTATTCATGTTGATTCATATTTGTTAAGTATAGAATATTACATTCTCCCTGAATGGATTAATTGTGCTTTTAACAAAACAGAATATCTTAGTCTTTCTTAGACAATAAGGGATGTATTTTCATGACAGACTAAAAAGATCCATCCATATTGATTCTATGGAGAAGAATTCCTAGGCAGAAATAGAACAGTTCAAGACAGCTGCTAATTTTATATGCTCTTCCTGAAACATCTGGGTTGTGACTTTCTTGCTGAGCAAATTATATGACTTATGTGACCATCAGGGGCATTGGAATTAGATGATCTTTAAGGTCCCTTTCACAACCCAAACCATTCTATCGTTCTCTGATTCTCCGATTATATCCTGAAGACCACCAGAAAATGAGAAGGATGACATTTCACAGAATCACAGATTTATTTTTATTTCCCCCTTTTCTTCTTTAAATTGATAGTAGTAGGAGTTGGCTACCTTTCTTTTCTTTAATCTAATTCTTTAAATGGCCAAACCATACAAATTATAAATAAAAACCCAAACCAACTTATATCTTTCAGTAACAACATCACAACACTAAGCCATCCAGAAAGGGAAATAAAAACACTAGGAAGACAAAAACAACATTGAAAGATACGTGGCTTGGAAAGTTACATCTAATCAATCAAGCTTGGCAAAGTAATGGGAGACTAAAATCAGGAATCCATAAGAGGGAATGTTAGCTTAACTTTGTAATTTCTTGGTATAAAAATAATCACTAAAAATGAACATTTTGCTGTGTTGCCTTTTTTTTTTTTGTTGTTGTTATCATTTACAAGTCAGCTTGTCCAGATGCAACAAAATACCTCTGTATTATGAGCAGTTTGAGGAGAAGATAAAGAACTTTTATTAGCTTCTAAGGATTAATTACATTTCCCAGCCTGGAAAATCACTATTCTGTGACATTCATTCTTCGTGCATTGTATACTGGAGAAAAGAGACCACATATGATACATAAAATGTTGTAATTTCAACTTAAATCCCACTGTGCACCTACTTGACATCTGCAAGACTTTCTTCATTATACTTTGGGTAATTGTGTGCTTTGCAGATGGTGAATTCATTGTTCTCACTTTTTATTTATTTATTTATTTATTTATTTGGTAGATATAACATAGCAAGTATCAGAGATGTTTCTAATTTCTAACTGATTTATGTTCCTTTGGTTTGTGGTGTTCTCTTACATCACAGCTGACTTGCTGGTGTCCAATGGGTCAACAATAATTTGTAGATTCATTCATTGACAGTTGAAGAGTTAAAACTGGTAAGCCTGTTAACCCACAGAGCTTTTCTCATCAGTTTGAATCTCACACAAACTTCTTGTTCTTACTCTAGCTTCAGTGTAATTCTTCCATCTCCATTTTTTTTGTTGTTTTTGTTTGCTTCTACAGCACAAGTATTTTGTAAAATGCTTTTTACATGCTTGTGTCTCAAGAGAGGACTGCTTAATTGACAGTGTTAATGAATTAGATTTAATGAGGACTCTAACAGTAATGATAAAGTGTCAAGGCTTATAAGGACACTGTAGCTATGGTATATTAACTATTTTTCATTCTCTTTTAGTTTTAAAATATCGGGTCTGGAAAAATGTGGAAAAACTCCTTCACAGTAAAGGACACTGTTGTTGAACCAGGACTAATACAAAAGCATCTGAAAGTCTTCACAGTGTAAAGATGGGAGAACTGCAGAAATGCTTTCTTTGACAAGGAGACCCATGACACTTTTAAAGATTTTTTTTTCCCCTGTTGTGTTTCAGATGGGAAGCAATCCATCTGAACTTTGCTTGTTTGCTTTTAATTTTCATCACATTTCATAAGCTCAAGAAAATGAAAACATTCCAGCTGGTGAGGAAGGGAAAGGAGAGAGAGTAATGTGGATTCTTACTTGCTAAAGAGGTATTGCAGGCTGGCAAGATAATTCCAGTACTACATTTTAATGTTTACATTTATAATTTTTTTTTTGTTCTGTTTTTCTTTTCTGCATGTACCATGTACTTGCTTTTCTGGAGAATGATGAAAAACAGAGTTGGTATAGAAGTAAACTTACTGTGTCATTCCCATGGAATGTGAAATATAAACATATCAATGTTAGTGGTCAATTCACTATCACATCTGGTTCCTTATCCTGTTGTCTTTAGTTAAGGTATTTTAGGGTGTTCATTCTATATTCAGATACAAATTTCTTCCTTTAGTGTTTGACTGCAATGAGAACCTAGATCTGTATTTGCCAGGATCCAAATACACAGAAAACAGAACAGATCAAGGAGCCACAGAGTAATAAATCCTTTGGCATGCACAAACCTCCAAGGCATATTTGATACCTCTATATTTGTAGCAAATTGGTTTGAATCTCATTATGAGAGTCAGATTTTAACCTCACCCTCATCCATTTAACAGCATAGTTTCTAGGCAAACCTGATGCTTGATGTAGGCTGTTTCTGTACTAGCAAAAGGAATAGTGCTGGGGAGTGTTCACAGTCACTAAAATGATCTTCTAAGTTGTTAGAGTCATCTATGGTACATTTTTGGCTTCAGCAGCTAGCACTCATGCAAAAAAAAAAAAAAAAAAAAAAAAAAAAAAAAATCCTGCACAGCATTATGGAATTAGCATAGTTCAGAGACCATTATCAATAAACTGTCTATGACCACCTCCCATTGCAGGGTTAAAAAGTCTGATACTGTAAATGTAAACCATTCTGTACCTCCTGCTGGACGCAGGAATATTGAGAAATTTAATAGAATTAATAAAAACAGTTGTTGAGATACTGTTCAGTCTGGAGATAAAGGCTTCAGGGTGACTTACACTTCTGTCTAACTTTCTGAAAACCCAAGAAACTGCCTTTATATTTCACCTTGCAACCTGACTTTCTCTGAATTTATGTCTCTGAATTTAAGCGTGAGGAAAAAACATCATGAATATGCATTTCCTTACCTGTTCCTATATCAAAATTTCAGCATGTCTTTCTACGCAAAAGGTCTTAAATTGTCAGTTAGAAGCTGCAAGACTGACTTTGTGAAGAATTTCTGGCATGCAGCAATCACAGTACATAACATTACTGTGGTTCATTAATAAGTGTTATTTTACCAGAATTACTCAATTTTTTCAAGGAAGCTACTGTTGGCTCTGCTACCACGGTCAGACCCATTGTTTATAGGGGATTCATCCTCTGTATTTGAACTCTAAAGAAAGATCTCATCTAGCTTTGAGAATATTGTTTTAATATTTGTTTTAAGGTGAAAGATATGCTTGTTTTTCATGTGTTTAACAACACAACAGACCTTATCAACCTTCTCTAATGACAAATAGGATTTTCCTTTCTCACTAGTGTAATAAATATGACAGAAAGTCTTTGCTATTGCAAAGTAAATGTTTCTTCATATAAAATGCTCTACAGGCTCTGAGATGAGGACAGTTCCAATGAGTTATGAGGGTAATTCTACTTCCAGAGCATCCCTCAGTTTGTCTCGTTAAGAGCATTCCTGCCCATGTACACAAAGAAGCCTACATACAGAGAAGTTCAGAAAAAATGTGTTATTCATTTTGAATAACGAATGAGCTATTTTCATTTCTGAGCATGACTCTTTTCTTTACAAAGACCATGTTAATCTCCATGGTCTTTGTGAGACCATCATCTAAAAAATTTCTGAAGTTCTGGTGAAGATTCAACCCTTCTTACTCTTTCCTGTTATCAGAAGCACATTTGCGTCACATTTAGCTATATGAAAAACAGCTAAAATACAAAATAGGAAGGAAGACTTCATCAATCTACTCCATGTCTTAAACTGCTGGGCTTTTACTGCAGCTTAACAAAATGTTTGGAAATTTTAATAGGAGATGTGTCATGGAAAAGATCATCTTTCTCCATTGAGCAGAAACAGATACTAGGCTGTAACCACATAGTCAGCTAGAATACCTTGCTCATTGTAGGTTTTAAGCATAGCTACAGATATGTATTTAGTTCCCATTTCCATTCACATTAACTGAATTATTAAAAATGTATGGTTTTCGTACAAGTCTGACTTAAACAGAAGATCAAGCAGACAAGAGGCTCAATGCTGATAAATACACGAAGCATTGTTAGATGTTGCTTCAGTAAGTTTAAGAGACTAAAGAATGATCTCAAAGTCTTTACAATAAGTGCAGTGTAATAATAGTTGATTGATTGGCCTCCCAAATGGGACATGGGAAAGATATGACATAGACCCCTTTATCAGTTAGATGATTCAGACTCCATGTCTTAAAATTAAACTTGGTCTCATTAAACTGCAGTTCAGCTTGGAAAAGTGACAGTAAGAACTGCACCATGGGGATCCATGTTCAAAGACTCTCAGTTATCTCACAGGAGATCTGTTCCCCTTTTCCTAATTGCTAGTTCTACTGAACATCCCACTGAGATATAAAATTCAAACTTTCTATCCACTATATAGAAATTGTGCACCCAGAAAATAGTTAAGCTGGCATGCATGAGAGATGAGGCTTTATATTTTACTCACGTGGATTCTTACTTCTGAAAAATGGTAGCTATGCTTACTTATTTTGCAATAAAGAAATGCAGTATATCATAATATTTAAATATGTTTGGAAATTGTCTTTGCTAATACTCTGTCAACTGCAAAATTATCACAGATAAAGTGCCTACCCTCCAGTGTCATTAGGATTTCATTTAGTGATTACTCACAAAATCCATTTAGTAAGCTCTACAGAACTTCTTGAGGTAGTGGTGGTGGAGCTGAGTACAGAGACATCTACAGCACACAGTGAAGCATAGGAAAGATGTCCTCACGCTACCATAAACTAAATAAGCTAATAAATCCATACAGTGTATTACACTAGATGTTCCTGCCACTTTAGCTTAGTCTGCCATCCTCTTCCCCCTACCTATGTTTGCTCTTTCCTCTTCCCTAACCTTCTAAGACTATTGAAAGAGCAACCAGAAGATCTAAAATCCTACCTTTTCTGGACTTTGGAAAAGTAGGACCATTGCATCTTTATTGCTCCAACAGACAGTTGCTCTAGGCAATTTCCTATTTTGCCCATGGCTTTGTGTACAGGTTAATAAACTCTGCCAAGAAGGCACCACAAAAGTTTTTACAGAACCAGTTTTGGAGTCCTTTCATTATCCTCCCTGGCATTTTTCAATGGTTAGGAAAAAAAAACATGAGTGGGATATGCTTGTGCTGTGACAAAAAGAATTCAGACAAATTTATGCTCACATGTTATCTTGAGAAATGAATAGGAAACAACTGTGGAAAAAGTACGGTTGTGGGGTTTGGTTCCTCAAAATGCCATACTTTTGCTAGTGCCCTACAAAAACTGCTATTCTCTGCTTCCCAGGAAGAAAGAAATGTTGCTTACAATCAAAAGTTTTTAAACACCCAGACTTCAGAAGTATCCTGGTTCTATCTCAGTCTGTAGGAAATTGGTGGTGTGACAGGGACTCACTGCCTACTTTGCCAAGCTAAGGATTTTCTTGGTGACACAAAAGATTTTGTCATGCCCACTGAGGGTAATTTTGCTCTGAAATCTCTAAAATGTATCATTAGCTTCACATTTCTCTCCTTATGTACAGTATATTCCTGAAGTATTGGGTAGACTGCCTTAGTGATGGCTGGATTTCTTTGACCAATGACATACTCTGACATAGTATGACATAGTCAGAGACAAAAAACTTCCTCTTGTATTTTTTAATAAAATAACCTTTTATTCTCCATTTACTTTTTTTATTTTTTTCCCTGTTTATTTTGCCCATAATTTCCATTATGACATATGAACTTTCTTCTAGCTACTTGACTATTAAAGTAGCTCACAGTTTGTGATACTTTTAAATGCAGGAATTTTATAGAAGAAGAATAGGTAACTAGAGGCTGACTCATAACTTTATGTTATTTGAAAGCCATTTCTTTTCTGTGTAATAGTAAGCAGATGGTTAATTTCCCTTTTACTATTTTGTTTTCTTGTGTGGGCTTAAGCTCTACTATAGATTATAAGGCAATAGCTGGATGGTTATTCTCTCTACATAACAGAAAGGCAGTGTAGAAACCTGTGTGTGGTATCTCACTATATATCTGACTTTTTTTTTTTCTTTCCTAATTTTATCCCATTAGATTATTCTTATACTGTTTATATGCACTCAATTGGTAATACCACTATGTTTTACTACCCTGTGAACACAGAACTAAGTCTTATGCCACTGGTAAAAAGATTCTTAAGGTACAGTAAGAGTGACTTGATCTTGCATTAGAATATGTAATATACATATTATACATATTAGAATATGTAATATACAGCAAAATTAAGCAAAGATACCCTCCATACAGATTTTCTCACTTACAGTTTCTTACCAGGAATTTTGACCTTTTAGGCACTAAAACAAACTAGCTGTTTTTTTTTTTGTTTATTTTGTTTTTTGAAAATTGGTGATCCTATGCTGATTTTGATGACTGCAATATCTACCTTACTGAAGACATCACAAAAGGCTGGATCTTTGATTTAGGTGTCCACAGGAAAGCCATTTGGAAAATGTGACTGCTTTTTGAAAACATTTATTTTCCAAACTGAGCTCATAGCTGGCCTAATTTTCTGTAGTCAGTGTTATTATTGTTCTTCAATAATGTTCTGGAAAACAGCATGTCAGTTATGGCTAGATATGTCACCTCTCAGCATTCTATCTCTTCATATTCACTTTATTATCCTGTCTTACAATTTTCTAAGGTTGTACACAGAAAGTTTTACTATCTGTTTTATTATGTAAGAATATGTGATTCCTTATCTGCAAGTTTTGTGATAATTTATGACTAATTACTAATGAAGAGGTGTGTTAGAAGAGAATACTCAGAAAAGTGGATTGATACAAATACCACCACACATCTGACAGTCCCATTACTGATGCTCTTTCGGTGTTCAAACTTATCATGCTGATAATCACTCTGACTACACAATTTTCTTTCATTCTCCTCACAAGACCATGGAATCTCTTTCCCCTTATTGTAAATAGATTCTGGCATTACCTTCTGAATACTCACTGTTTGTACCTACTATCTGTTTTATAGTGTCTGAAATGAGTTGTCTTTTTCACTTTCCTAACCTCTTGGTATTTCTTGGGTTCACAAAGAACCCGAGATAGAGATCTTAAGATCTCCATATTAAGATCTACTTAGAACATTAACATTTCCATAACTGTGATTGCTATCTCATTGCAAGAGAGCTGGAAGGCAGTACAGAATACCCATATCTTTCATATACCAAAATCATATATTCCTTTGTTCTATGCCTCTTCTTGACCCTAGCATTGCCCAGTCAGGTGATGGTGGAAATTCCTGAAGGAAACATTGTCAAGGGTTTCTGGATTGCTGTCAGTTGTTAAGACAAATAAACAATGCCTTTTCTGTTTACCATGGTTTTGTCTGGGAAGCATTCATTCTGTTTATGTACAATAAAAATAAAATATGAAAAGAAAAATAAGAAAATAATGTTTTATAATGTTACATGTCTACATGGAAACAGTGTGATTGCTGGATTCATGCTCAGCACAAATAATGCCAAGGAGTGATAATTTGTTGGAGAATATTTAATTGAACAAATATTTTGTTATACTGAAGACTGATTAAAACTAATAATGCATTTCTTCTACTCCTTTGCAGGAGTTTGAAAGGGATGACCCCCAAGCAACATTAATTGTAATTACATGCATAAATCCTCTCAGTACTGAATTAGTCTTTCACAAAAGTAAAGCAGTTTAGTTTAATTTTGTTTAAGAATAAATCTATGACTGGAGTTTGAGAAAATTCTTTGCTGAATGGTATCACACAGAAATTATGAGTCATGTGAAGGTACTGATAAGCAAAACCGTTAACTTTCATATTCCAAATCCATGACATTAAATTTTACATTATCAGGAAGAATATTAATACCAAAATTCAAACAATTATGGATGGCAATGTCTCTTTTGTTTTGATTTTTAAAAGGTATCTATTTCAATGTCTCGATACATTTTTTAAACCAGCGTTTGACAAATAAGTGTTTTTATAAAATCAGATTTCTGTAGGGATATGATAGCTCTACATTAACTGAGAGAATTTTCATGACAAGAGAAAAAAGAATGACATTCTAATAGCAAACAATAACAATGGAAATTATAGGGGTGTAATAAGAAAAAAGGAAAAAAGGGACATAGTTTACTGGTAGACTTGGTAGTGCTAAATTAATGGTTGGACTTGATGATCTTAAAGGCCTTTCCCAACCTAAATGATTCTAAGATTCTATATGATCCTATAATTATTTAAACAATTATTTAAACAATTAACATGCTTACCAAACCTTCATTCAACAGTTATTTCTTACATAGAAAATAGCAACAGATGGTTGGAAAACTGGCAAATGTTGAATCTTACTAGCATTTATATGTAGATTACATGTATTCTCTACAATTTTTATCAGTTCTTATCAGTGTCCATGGCAAGATGAATTTTGCCAAAGGAATGTATATTTTCTTATTGAAAATTATTATTATAATTATTTTTATTTTCCTGGAAGTGAGTTGCATTAATAGATTTAGTTGTAAAGCTAGAAATGACTAGTAAGACAGATAATACATAGTAAATGATAAAATCTTGGTGCTGAGACAATTTTGAATTACATATTTATATTATGCTTGGTATAGCACAAACCAGACTGGGTCCAACCTGTGAGAAACACCATCTTTTTAATGAAAACAAATTTAGTAGTATTAATGTTTACTGCATTTAAGACTAATAGCCATTTCCCATGTAGAAAAATGTGACTTTTTCTTCTGCTGTGCAAAAGGATGGTAATGCATTTCCTGCAGAAACCTGAATAATAGTTTGTGTATATCTGTATGCACACATACACTGAAACCTACTTCCAAATTGTATAGATTTAATAGAAATGCTTGACAGTTAATAGCTGACCAGTTTGGTTGCACAGGTATAAAATTATAATCAAGACCTTTCTCCAGTGCAGGATGATGAGTTTTGGTAACATGACATTGAAGGACTACTTGTTTATGAAAGAAAGGTCAGTTGACTTTCTATGTCACAAGAAAGAGACAGCCATGTATTACTCTAAGCATTCAGATAATATTTTTTCTTTCCTGAAGACACTGTTAAGAGTGCAACAGTCAAGTGAGGATAATAATCCAGGTAAATGTGCAGCAGACTTCAGAGATAGCATGTTTTTAAGATGCCTTGTCAGTTGATTTTATAAGAAAATCTTCTGGGACACAAACACTTCTTTGAAAGAAATTGGCCTGAAAAAGAACACCTTTGCTATTTCTCTATTCATCTCTAAAATGCTAACTGTGAAACCTGGTATTTGAGACTATTTTTCCATATTTATGGAAATTTCTAATTAAATTCTGAAACTTAATGTTCAAATGCTTAAAAGCCCACAGATGGACAGAAGTGCAGCTACCATGGTTGTGCATGCTGCTCTCAAGCACTAATGTACGAAAAAGAAAGGCACGTAAATACTCATATTTAGAAATTATCATTCATATTTTTTTAAACATAAAATGGATGTCATTTTTCTCTGAATCAAATAGATATCTAAGATATTGAAGGACAGGACTACTTGTTTATGAAAGAAAGGTCAGTTGACATATATATATGTATATGTCTGCATTTTTAGACATACATATTTATATAATTTCATAGATAATATATCAAAATATGACACAGTAACTTGTGATTAGTCAGATCACCTTCTTCCTCTTTTCTTCCCTGCCTTTTCTCCCTCTTATTCTTAATTTATCATCTTCCTGTCCTGAACACTAAAATGAAATTTGAACTGCTATCCAAATTTGCTATTTCTGGGAAAAAGCAGTTATTTACATACTGCAATTTAAGACACATTAACTACTGAAGAACTAACTATTCCTAATATGCTTCCTCTCATGTAAAACAATCCAGAAAACAAACAAACAGTTTGGGAACTTGATTGATATATTCATGCTCCTGATCAAGAAGCTTCTGATTTAGCTCCGAGATTCCTTTCTATTTATTACCCTGCATATGCCAATGCTGCTATAGTAGTTACTTTTGGACTGTAGCAGCTCACAGCCTGGGCTATCCCAGCAGCCTAAAAATCAGCTTCTACATTAAAAGAAAGTGTTTGAAGTTGTTGAGAAGTTACATGGCATAAGCTATAAGTAGGGGAACAGAGATGTACTTTGTTAAGTGCTGTGTTATTTGGCATTTGCAGATAGAAAATACAGGAAAATATAGAAAATTAAAGCTCTGACCATAGGAATGGGATGTAGGTAAAATATATATTTTAACAACAGTTATATCATGTGCGTGTCTTTGTCTATACAAATGATCTGGATGTGACAAGGTAACGTGAGCAATGGGATGCCATAGCTTTTGTCTCCCCAGTTTGTCTCCCCCTTCTGTCTTTGCTGATCAAGTTTCAAGTTTTTCTGATCCTTTCAAGTTTTCTGCACTGCACCCTGTGAACATTTCAGCACTATGACTGTTTGTATGGCAGCTATATCCATCTCAGTCCTCCCTACATCACCAAATGTCACAGAACACAAACTATAACGAGTTTTGAAATACTGACCATGTTTATTCATTTATTTACAACCTCTCAGGTACAAGCCAAATAATTTTGTTTTGCTACTTATTGTTTCACGTTGGCTTACCTCATTCACAGCAGAACCTGAAAGATAATTATGGAATGTTAGCACTGGCATATTTATTTTCCATTTAATGCCATGTGATTTGGTTTGAGAAGAGGATTTTGGCTGTCTACACTATCATTGTTATAAGTTAGGAAGCATACTTTCACAAACGGTTGCAGATGTTTAAATTTAAACTCAGAACGAGGATAAACTGAGAACATCTGTCCCTATCTTATTCTATAAGTGACACTAACAACTGACATTTTTGGGGTGAGAGGTTTTGTCCACTAAAGTTTTTTCCACTTAGGAAATTTCCACATAGATTACATATTATTAGTTTCAAAAAGGAGTTTTAAACTTTGCACATGAAAGATGGGCAACGACAACTATCTCTTCTGAGATGTAGATGGTTATTTTTTGTCAAAGGGGAGCTAGAAACACTGAAAATTGTCTGTTATAACTACATTCTGTCCCAGAGAAATGACACAGAAGGGGAGGCCATACCTTCAGTCCTGCCCCTTCCTTGGATCAGGTATTGTCTCTTTTTTTTAATCATTATTCTGGAACTTAAAAATACCCTTTTTTATGTTCAGAATAGTCTCTTTAATTGAGAGGGCATCGAGTTTAATGAATGATTTTAGTGACTCTCATTATGATGAAGTGCTCCAGATCTCTATTCCACTGGCCATAACCATCCCGTGATCACTGACCACAAGGATCAGTGATAGTCTAGGCTGTTGATGCTACCAGATGGGCTGTCTGAAGTAGTTAGCTGAATGCTTTGTGTTGGGCTTACATGAAAAGGGCTTGGTAGTAGGGGGCTGCAGGGGTGACCTCTATGAGAAGAATTCAGAGGCTTCCCCATATTAGATAGGAAACGGTTTCAGCTGGCACTAAAGGGACCTACCGCTGCCCAGAGCCCAGCCAATAAGCAATGTTGTTTGAGCCTGTGGGAGAGCAGATTGAAGTAAGGGAAACAAACAAACAAACAAACAAACAAACTGCCACAGCAGCTGGGAGAGCAAGGTGTGAGAAACAGCCCTGCAGACCCAGGTCTGCAGCAGGAGGGCAGGAGGTGCTCCAGGCACGCAACAGAAGTTCCCCTGTGTCCTGTGGAGAGGCCCCTGGTGGAGCAGGCTGTCCCCCTGCAGCCCATGGGTCCCACATGGAGCAGATCTCCACACTGCAGTCCATGGAGGAGCCCCTGGTGGAGCAGGTGGATGTGGCCTGGAGGAGGCTGCAGCCGATGGAGAGCCCCTGCAGGAGCAGGCACCAGGCTGGAGCTGCAGCCCCTGGAGAGGAGCCCACACAGGAGCAGGGGGTCTGGGGGAGCTGCCACCCATGGGGGACCCGTGCTAGAGCAGTTTGCTCCTGGGGAGTGGATGGACCCCGTGGTACAGAGCCTTGTGGGATCAGTTCTTGAAGGGCTCTGCCTGTGGGTAGCCTCCCCAGGGATCAGTTTGGGAAGGATGGCATTCCATGGGAGGGACCCCATGTGGAGCAGGAGCAGGGAGTGACCGTGAAGGAGTGGTGGAGATGAAGCATCAGGGACTGACTGCAGCCCCCATTCCCCATTCCCTGTGCCACTCAGGGGTTGGAGTTAGAAGAGGATGGATGGGGGGAGGTGGTTTTAGTTTGTTTTTATTTTTTCACTGCTCTAGCTTGTTAGTAATAGGTAATAAATTACATTAATCTCCCTATGCTGGGTATGTTTTGCCCATGATGATAACTGTTGCATGATCTCCCTTTCTTTATCTCAATCCTTGAGCCCTTTTGTATCATATTTTCTCCCCCTCTTACTTTGAGGAGGGGGAGTGAGAGAGTGGTAGTGTGGGGGCTCAGCTGCCCAAAGAGAAAAGTTAGGATTCTTATTTGTGCCTCAAAATAAGTCTTTCAAATAATGGTACAGTCAAGCATCCATTTAGTATTCAGTGCAAAACATTACCAAGAATTTTCTGAAATTACTTGAGGCCTTTGGGAAAGTAATTTCAGTGTGGTTTGCTGGATAACAAAAAAGAGCAAAATCTCTAGATGTGAGAGGTAATACTTTAACTTAATAAAAGTTATATTAAAAATATTTCAGGTTTTCTAGTCCACTATCTTTACCATCTGTGGATTCAGATATACCAGATGTTTGCATTTAATATATCATGTTATACACAGGATTTGCTGCAGAAGAGAACAGATTGATTGTTTTTTGTAAGAAAATTGTTAGTAACAAAGTTGTAGACCTTAAGTTATTTTTTGAATCAACTTCCTTAGTAAAGTACAGTCTCTCCATGGTCCACAATTTCAATTACTCACTGTGATAGAAGTGTTTGATTATGTCTTTACATTGTATTTCTGGCTGGCAAAGTCCTGTTATCGGGTTGGTGACTCTTCTGGTTAATTTCTATATCGCATTAATAATACCTGTTTTGTTAGGGAAGCCTTTTAGATCTTTCTGAAAGGGGCTTGCTGATATTCTGTGCAAGTATTGTATGGAATATGAATGTGAACATATGGATGACGCCTGTTAAATTTCACTGCAAGTCATCTGGAAGAGAAGACAACTTATGTTTGAGTAAACACAGAATTTGGTTGGCAGTTTACTGTCATTCCAAATCCTAGTCCGTCTGGTGTCTGGGAAGTAGAGAAAGAGACACATCCTCTGCACTCAGGAGAACACCTTCACCAAACAGTGTAGAATTATGCTTTGTGTGTTGCTCCAGATTGGTGAAAGACAGCTTGTTTGACATTCTGAGGGATGAAATAGTACCAGGAAGAGCTTACTTGAGCTGCTTTTATCTTTGCCAGCTTGCAATGTCATCATGTATTTCTGGCAAACAAAGTTTGCACCAGTTCAGTTGACAGGTCCTCATGAATTTTAATATCTAAGCTCCATATTCATGTAAGTAGCATTAATGTTCCCTTAAGCCTTTTTATTCACAGGAAGAATATGAATATTTCAGAAATTACTTTCCTTATGCTTGCTCATGTATCTTTGCTTATGCACAGGTATAATGTTGCTTATAGACCAAATTTTTCCCAAAATTTATAATTATTTTTGTTCTGACAAAAGCAAAAGCAAAGCAGAGGTACTAATTTGGGGTATCTTATATTCTAACTGGATGGCATTCCTTTTTTTTTTTTTTTTTTTTTTTTTTTTTTTTTTTTTTTTAAGGGCTTGGATTTATACCAAGAGTAGAAAAGACCAAAAATGTTTGTGGACACACATACCAGGTCATATTCGATATTCGATTCATGTTACAAATTTGAGTAGTGATCCTCAGCTGAGATAAAACATCAAAGCTCCAGTGCAGCAAAGAGAATGATCTTGGCCCATATCACAGGGAGGGAATATTTTATACAGAGACAGCAAAATACACAAACTCATGAAACTGAAAGGTTTTGTCAATGAACTTTGAGTATAGAAGCACAGTGGATGATTGGATAAAACATCCATGGAGTAGAAGAGACATTAAGAAGCATTTAGTCTTTTCCCATATTATTTTGCATTTAAGGAGAAGAATTAAAACTATACTCCATTATTCAGATAGCTTGATCATAGAATCATAGGATCATGAGGCTGCCAAAACTTTATTTTCAAAGTGCTTCTTAGGTACCTTCTAAATAGATTAAAAAATCCATACCAAAACACTGACTTTGGGAAGTGTCTATTCATCTGATTTTTACTGAATAAGAATCAGAGAAGAACAAGTAAAAAAAATCAGTGGAATGTGTAAAGGGTCATTATCAACTACTTAAAATACTATCAAGAATGACACACAGTATCATAAATCTACTGAATGAAAATTATGTAGACAAAAAATTGTCTAGGGTCAACACACAGTTAACTGTGTAGAGCACAATAGTGTGCTTGAGAATATTTTTAGAAATAAGTTTCTTAGCCAGAATTTCAGCTTTGATAATTGTAAAATTGTTCTTGAACTCAAGAATTCCTTCACTGTGTAATTTTGTGTGGGGAAGACTCAGAAATGGAAGTTTCATAAAGCTCTCCGAAGGAGATGTTGGCCTCCTTTTACCCAATAGCAGACTGAAGGCACTCCTATGTTTTCTCCACCTCCTGCTAGTGCAATAGGTTATGTTCTGACTGCAGGGAGGAGGTTATTGATCTCGACCAGTTTTCCAGTCAGCTCAACACAGGCTCTTTAAATATTCAATAAAATGTAGAGACAGACAATGAGAAATGCATTTGTAGCTTGGATGTTAGGCCATTCACACCATCTGTGAGACATCCATGTTCTGTATGCATGGTAATTAACTTTGTCTTTATATGATGATAGGTCTTCCTCCTGTTCACTCTTCCTTAAGTTAGCTTGCAGACATTGAAATGCTGAAATTGAGGTCTAGGATTCTGTTACACAAACAAAAAAATATCTTAAGTGGAAGATAAAAATCAGTTATAAAAATTGAAGTTACATTTTGTTTTTATGTGGTGACTCTGAAGGACTGAGTCTGTTTTCTCATTAAAACCGTACATAAAGATTAAAAATAACCTGCTTCTACTGTATATTTATATACACCTTCATGTATATGTTTATATACATGATGTATATATTTATATACATCTCCAGCCTCCACCCCTCCTGCAGCCATATTTTCTCTTCTAGCCCTAGAGATATTATTGCAGAGAGTCTCTTAGGAAATGAAAGATGATCAGACCACAGCTTTGAATGCATCCAAATAGGACCCCTATCCTTAGTACTGGCCTACATGATTAAAACCTCTGGAAAGATAAGCCAATTGGAAAGGAATTTTCATAATTAACAGCTTGTTACAGGGCAAAATGCTGTTGACCCTGCCATGTAATCAAAGTGAACTGGGTTCAGCTATTGTTTTGTAGTATTCCTGTAAAAGAAATAAAGATCTCAAAACTGGGTTCTTTACAAACACATTTAGATATTCAAATAAAGTGCTTAACTAAAATAAATTCCTGAGCAACTTGTGATTATGTCATATTTTCAATGAAGTCTGCTATGTAATTCTGAGCTCCGAATATGCAATCAAGGAAAAAAAAAATCCATAGATACCCCTTTATGTTACTAATCTGTTTTTAAAATCTGAAGTATGAACAAAAGAATTATTGAAAAAGGTAGCTGAGGAAATAAAAAGTTCACGAATAGCCTTCTACACAAATAAACGAACACATAAACGAACTTGAAGTTCAAACATAAGCTATAGGCTTGGTCTGAATATGATTTTTTCCTGTTCTATTTTGTATCTTCCCAGCTGTCCCATTTATCTAAGCCTTCCTAAAGCTGACACGTAGTGCACAGCTACTCAAATCTTTAATATAAAACCACTTAAAGCAAATGGTTCAGTGATATGATATCTCTCTCAATGTTGTTGTGTTTATAGATGTCTCCTATTTTATAATCAAAAGCTTAAAGAGAAGCTGGTATTTACTACAATAATACTCCAGAGAGTGTTGTAGATAAAGCTCACTCAAAGACAGGTTTTGTTCTCCAAATTCTGTACTTTGCAATAAATCAGTACTTTTAAACATGTAAAGTTTTCCCATAGCAATAATTTTGGGAAAGAGAAGGTTCTTCTTCGGTATAATAGGATATAGCTGTGGATTTCCATGTTTTGGTAAGGTTCAACTGTTATAAGTCCTTTTTTTTTTTTCTCTTCTTTTTCCCTATTTAAGATTCATCCATATTTTATCAAGCTGCCAATAACAGGAATCAAATGGAAATGGGCATTAATGTAATAGATCTAAGTCAACCCTTCAAATCAAACTGCACACAGGTTTCCAGGAGAGGTTGGAACTGTTTTCAGCTTCCTTTGCAGCATTGTGTGAGTGCTGGTCATTCATTACAAGTAGCGGTGGAATTTATGGTTAGATGCAAAAATGAAAAACAAGCACAAATGTCCTGCAACAATAAATTCACCTCAATCTTTTGATTAAAGTTAGTCTAGTTCTGCAGAATATACAGGGGAAGATCTAAAAACAAATTATAAAGTGAAGATCCCGTATCTACCTTCACAGCCTTTTGCTGATATTTACCCATTCTTCCTCATCCAGAGCAATGCATACATACTCAGCAACTTTCAGTTATTCATGTTACTTTTCAGTCAAAATGGTGTTCTTTCTCACTGATAAACAAAGTAAGAAGGTAAGAAAAGGAGGAAACAGCTCTTAGGCTGTTTGGGTGTCATGCCTTTAAGAGACACAGGTGTATGGCATTGACTTAGAGAATGACTGACACTTTTAGAAGGTGATTTATCCTTTCTGCCTTAGATGGCTTTGTCAGAATGGGCTCAACCATTCCCTGGAAGGATCTATCTGTCTTTGCTGACTAGATGAATAGGTTAGACTGGGCATCTGTGTATGGAGAGATGCATGATATAGTATAGGAACTATTTTAAAAACACTTAATATTGTAACATTTTCATTGAATCAAGTAGGCAAGGATATTAATGAAACCATGTCACAGTCTCAATCATTCTGTTGTAAACACATACAGAATCGTCATATGTAAAAGAAGGCAAGAACAAAGAGTTTCACTGGGGAAAAAATAATTACTGAAGGAGAATGAAGGTACAAGCAGAGCATGACCAGGATACCAAAAATGAAGTATCATGGACAGTTAGGCACTTTTTTGTCAACTGTCAACTTAGAAGTTGGGTATATGTTATTAGTTTGAAGCTGCACAGAGGAAAAATTCACAGATACTAGAAATAAAACGACTATTAGTGAAAGAAAAGTCATGAATGGTAAAAGATCATTAGTAGACTATTTATAGAAGTACATCTTCCTTAGGGGACTTTGGTTAAATAATAAAGTGGGATAAATATTAAACTGGAAGAATATAATTTGTAGTTCTACAAATAGTTGGGAAAATTAAAAAAGTTACATGTTAAAGAAGTGCAGAGGTCTTGTTTTCATCAAGAAAGTATGTCTTTTAAAAGGTGCATTTGAGGAAGAACTTGAGGATGGCTAGAAGTTGGGAAGTAGTGAACAAACTTTAGGTCTTATGTCCCTATATGAATGAAAACTCTTTCATTCCACAGTGGACACCAAAATGGGCCTCTGAGTTCCACTTGTTCTACTATGGAGTGTGAAAGAAAATCACTCAACTTTGTGACCTTCCTTCCTAAGATTAGGAATAACAGTTTCCTTTAAATTGAAGGAAAATATTAAAAAATATTAAAATATCCATTAAATATTGTGATCTGACTTTATGTATGTATTTATGTATATATTTGATGGAAAATAATTGTCTGGAATTTCGTTCATTATTCTTGAAAGGAGTCCACCTTCATCACCTGTCATTCTTTAAAGGAATCCATCAGGTTTTAAAAAAAGAAAACTTAGCCTCTCAAGCATTCTACTATGATGTTAAAGGACTTCAAGAAACACGGATTTCTTCTCCCTTTTATGTTCACTGCACTACCAGCTTGTAGTGCCATACAGCATTAGGGCTAAATGTGAGCACCAAAGATTCAGTTCCACCTGGATTCTTCCCTTTACCTGTTTATGATCCATCCCCTAATGGATGCATCTAATACTACATTTTGGACATCCCATAAGACTTTTTAAAATGCCTTATATTAAGCTTTCCATAATCCTAAAAGTCCCCCTCAGATATCACAAAATAAGTTTGTTCTTTCCCATGAAGCCTTGTTTGTCCCTTCTTATCAGGCAAGGCTGAACTTCCACAAGACTTCGCGTGATCCCTTCTTGACCCATCAGTCAGTGTCTTTTCTCTGATCTCTTTTGTTTTGTTAGAATATATCCATGTGGGTGTTGAATTTATTATTCCCACCTTACCCCCTACCCTGCCCCTGCTTCTTTAATGTTGAAGGAAGCTAGACATTTACTAGACATCTTCATAAAATAAAAATCCTTACATTCCAGGTATCTTGTAAGTCTTCTGTACATTCCTGTGACTTCTACATCTACTTACCTTTCACATATCCTTTACTTTCTTATGTCCTTTGCATTCATTACACTTATGCTCTGAATAAGTAACAAACAGAAAATAGACCATTTGAGAAGCCTTCATTCTGTTCCCATTCCTTCTTTCCTGTCCCCCATTAGGGCGCCAAGAATCAAAGACAAGATTATAGCAGGTAGGACACAGAGTTTTGAAACAGAGAACAGCTGAATCTTTTGCTCATGGAGATCTGTAGACAAAAAATACTAATTTTAGACCATTAAACACATAAAATTTCACAGACATTAATTCTCATATTCTGACTGCTCAAAACCCTGCTGATACTTATGCAATAATATGGAGTACCTATGGTTACCAGGTCCATGAAAGGAGATAAATTACGATGTAAAGCCATAGTGCTCTAATAAGAGTCTTCTTATTTGAGAAGGTTTTAATAATGAAAAGAGTGAAAAGAATAATTCATAACAGATCTTCTAATAAAAAATTAAAATCTTTTACTTTTTTATTTTATTTTATTATTTTTTCCCAGTAAAATCTTAGAAAATGCCAGAAGACATTAGGCTGCTATTTTCTATCCAGTGTACCAAGATTATATTTATCTTGTATTTTTTTCCTATTTTATTTTATTTTATTATTTTATTTCATTTCATTTCATTTCATTTCATTTCATTTCATTTCATTTCAATTTTCTTCCCCCTTTTTTATCTAAGAATTATCTGGAAACATGCCTTTCTGTACTATTTGACAGAATTCCTCCTGTTTTTCATCCTTGTACACTTACAAAGAACTTCAGTTATTAATTCATTTATCAATCCATTTGTTTTCTTCTTAAGCTGAATGATAAAACTAAGCAGTGTATTTTTTATACCCACTGTATAAGCTCACTGTGAATAGACAATTAAGCTACTTTTGTATAAACTAAGACTTACTATGTCTTCAAAATATTTATCATCTTTACAGTTATTAAAAACTTACTTACAAAGATATTCCTGAAAGCTTTGAAATTGGTTATAGTAATCTGCTTTCTCAGATGATAGTTTTAATATGGGGCTTAGATTTCAAGAGACAAAGAGTAAAGGACTAAAACTTTCCTGTTCTTCTATTTTAATTGTTCTGAGAACAAGGACAGAATGAAATGCAAATAAAATAAAATAAAATAAAATGGTTGTTTCCCTTTCTTTTCCTCAGTCTTACGGTCTTTTCATATTTGTTTTTGAGAGTTACTTATGTTATTTATTTATTTATTTTTACTTTGTGTCTTTTTAACCAATGGCCATTTCCTTTTTTTCTGAACTCAGTTCATGTCACATATATCCCTTTCTTGGACACAATTTTTGAAAAAAATACGAGTTCAAGATTTATGGATGTGGTAAAGTGTCTATAACAATAGTGCCTATAACAATAAAAATATCATTTTAATAACTGTTTTTTCTCTCCAAATTCAAGTATTTTCCTCTGAAAACAGACTGTGGATGCAACACTTTTCTTTTACAATTTATCCTTGAAAATTTTGAAAATTATTACTCAATTCAACATATCACAGAATCATCTAGGTTGGAAAAGACCTAAGACCTAGTCCAACCTCTGACCTAACACTAACAAGTCCTTCACTAAACCATATCACTAAGCTCTATATCTAAATGTCTCTTAAAGACCTCCAGGGATGGTGACTCAAACACTTTCCTGGGCAGCCCATTCCAATGCCTAACAGCCCTTTTGGTAAAGAAATTTTCCTAATATCCAACCTAAATATTTTCCTCTTTTTTTCTCATGGACCTGTTTGCAATGGACTTGTTTGCATTTCCATTCTTCATACACATTAACATCTGTGAGAACTGTCTGACTCAAAATCAGTTAAAATTAAGTTGCTGCTAACTAAATTTGTGCTGTTTTCAACTTTGGGGGACTCCCTACAGACAGCAGAGCTGTAGTCTATTTACAGGCAGAAAATCTAAATGCTCATTGTCATTGAAGGAGGATTTCTACTCAAATGTTTCTGAGTAAACAGGGACTTGAGTACTTCATCATTTCTTAGTGGGAGAGGCCAAAATAAATACTAAGAAGCAGAGTAGTTAAATATTTTGGCAAATAAATTATAAATTCTGTAATATCCATCTACTGTAAACATGTGTTACAAGCCTGAAGTTTATGAATAACTTCATTCTGAAGTAATTAGAATGCTATGCCATTAACAGCAGGAAATCTGTATAATTTTATTTTAGAATGAAATATCTGGGAAAAGACATTTCTGTTCTTATGACAATTATGTTTATGATTAATGATAGTAAAGACAACATGCAGTATAAATACAAAACAGCAAAAATGAATTTTATCCATCATGAATGGCGGTATGAAAGCCACAGCAAATCAATAATCATAGGTAAAGAAGAGCTTGATAATCCCATTTTGCTTTATATTGGTATGTCCTCATCTCTTTCCCTTACTTTTTGAGATATAAGGCTTCCATTTTTTTCCTAACAGACTCTCAATATGAAACATTAGGGGTGTAAAATAAAGTTATATTGTGTGGACCAGTCAAACAATTTATTTATTTATTTATTTATTTATTTATTGTGGAATGCTAGAGCATTGTCTTGATGAGTTCAGTGAAGTCATTTAAACACATCTGTAGAATAACACAACTATCTGTGTTTTACTAAGGCAACAGTAATTAAAATCTTTTTTTTTTTTTTTTTTTTTTTTCTTTCTCTCTGCACTAATAAGTAGTGTTATATCTTAACATAGAATCCTTATAAAGCAGATGAAACTGCTTTTGGAGTTGAGCTGAATAATTTGCTTCTGGTTACCTCCACACTCCCACTTCCAGGAAGAATTACTTGGTCATGTATGCCTTTATGCCTGAGCAGCACCATGATGCTGTATATGAGTTAAAACAACCTGTACATGTATCAACTGGTGATTTGGGGTGTTACAGTGAAAAGTCTCCTAAGTAGAGCCTGCCAGCAGGGCTAGTAGGACTGGACCCCATCTAATTAGTTGCACTGTACCTGTGTGTGACTGAAGAATTCAGTCTCTGACAAAAGCCATCTCACAGTAGGCTGTAGGCCACATTGCAGTAATTGAAAAGCAGTACCTTTCTGGAAAACAGCCCTGCTCTCTCCTCCTCCTGCCACCTCTATAGATAATTAAGGTGGAGGCAGACATCATGCTCTTCCCTCCTGTTTATACCTACATTGGCAGTGTGGAGTATTTGTAAAGAGGAGTGGGTGCTGAGGTGAGTAGGAATGGCACAGTGAACTTAATCAGTGTAATTAAAGATAAACTGACTAACATACTTAGGGGACTGTAAAGTGGAGGAAACTGATATTCCCATCAGTCAGAATATATTTGAGTTTTAAAATGTCTGAAGAACTTTCATTTTATTTTTATTTTATTTCATATATATATATATATATATTATTTATTTTGTACCACAGAAGACCTTTTTAAAATAGAAGTTCTTGATGGGATGTCTTTATTGAATTGTTTTTCATTGTAAGCCTTCACAGTGGTATTCATCATCTTAACATACTGCATTGATTTTACTTTTTTTCATTTATCTTGTTGATGCCCTTTATTGGTGATTTTACAGGCAGACTGGAATGTTCAGAGTGCAGGTTCTGGGTACGTGGTGTCATGAAACAAATGGAACTCTGATTCCTCTTGTTCCTCTGGTTCCTCTGGTTCTCTTGTTCCTCTGGTTCCTCTTTCAGCAACAGCTTTTGCTGTTTGCTTGCTGAAGACTTTCCTGAAAGATATTGTCTCTTTCTCCTCTTTTGCTGTAGCTCTTAATCTCTTCACAAACTGAGCACTTCTATGAGCACTTAGGCATTGCTCTGCTAGATCTGTGTATCTTGTTAGTTAGTTTATCAGTCTGACACCTAAAGGAGACAGCAAATATACATAACCTCAGTCAATGAGTGAAAGTTCTTCGGAAAGATGCAAATTCTCCCATAGGTTTTCTATGATAACTTCCAAATAAATACATATATTTGGAAGCATTTGCAGTCATTTCATTGCACAGTGCCAAAGATTCAAATTTTCAAGTTCTCCACTCTCTTCTCTCTTGTGGAATTTATAAACAACATTTTTCTTGAGATTTATGAAGAAAATATTTTGCTAACAGCTTCAATAAAAAAGCTTAGATTGTACAGACCAGTCTTCTCAGGTCCCTCAGGTGTGCTCATCATGATGGGTCTGGTCCTTTACTCGTTAAACCTCTCTCTTTAACATTCCTTGTATTTATTATTGTTACAATTTTATTTTATTTTATTTTTTTTCAGCCAGCATATTCTTTGATTCATCTTACAGAAATCTAAATTTCTCCTTATGTCCTCCCACTGCCACCTGAACAAGAGGCAACATGCACTTAGACAATACATGTACTGATTAGTTGGCAGGGCACTCAAACAGCAAAGGTGACTGCTATGTCTATACTGTAATTTTGAAATCATACTGCAGACTAATAGAGGACTTGTTCATTTTGTACCCTTCAGGACTCCCAGCTGCAGATTTTTATGAAAACTGTGAAAACGTAATACCTTTGAAGCCTCAGTCTCTTTGTGAAATGTGATCATGATCAGTCAGTTTGTGAAATGGGGAACTGATAAACAGCAGAAATGAAGATAAACTGTGAAAAAATTAGAAGTATTATGCACATGAGATGAAGTCCTCTTCTACATCTATAATTGCTCATGGTCTTTAGAGTAGCTCCAGTTCCAACTGAGCCTTTTGTTTTTTGAAACAAAGAGCTAAGGAGATTGATTGCAGGAAAGAAAAGGGTAAGCCCTCGTAGGCAATCAGAAAAATCCTGCTGTTCAGTGAAGGTTTCTGCATTTTGAAGATGTTCAATAAACGGTGAATAGCCTTAAGTGTCTACACAGCAACTAGGCACTGTAAAAGGAAATAACTACTCATGAATATTTTGCAATTATTTTCTCTGTAATAGTTCTGGTTTGTTCTGTTTGTCAGTCATAACACCTTTTTGTAACACCTGCCACTCTAAGATCTCTGTACTCAGCCAGCCAAGGAATATATTCTTTGCCTGTGGGGTTTCCCTTCACTCACTCGCTGAAAAATGGCTGCACTTTCCCATGAATACTCACTTTCTGTTGAGTAGGAATGAATACAAGTTTCTAAATAGTTCCCCTTTGTTCATGCCATAGAGATGTAGAAGCAATGGTGTCTTTACTTTGCACACAGCACTGTCCCACTGTTTTTCAATTAAGCTTATCAGCAATAAAATAAGAAAAGAAACAGTGTGGTGCCTAATGAGACCATATATAAGAACCCAAATAGCTTCTTTAATAAAAAGCTTTAGAGGTAAATAGAACTTCTTGTTTAAAAAAAAAAAAAAAAAAAAAAAAAAAGCAATTTGAATGCAAATCCAGGTATTCCGACCCATATAATGATGATAGGGAGGTCAAGCCTCAAATCAGATGTGAGGGATGGTCAAAAGATTGTCTCAAAGTCAATTTATGTATTTTTGCTGTCAGTGAAAAAATAAGTTTAGATAGGCATGGACATTACCTACTGGAAACCCATGTGAGTCCTTAATGAATTCTGCATGTGTTGTCTCGACTAGAAAGATTTTCTTTTAACAGTAGCTTCTTCTATTTCACACACGGTGAATGATGTAACTGGTTTGTATAATATTGTACTGAATGCAATTCAGTCTTTATTTTGCTATTTTAATGTCTTAGTGAATTCTAAGTTTTTAAAATATACAATACTCTACAATAATGTTCTTATGCTCATTTTATTTATTTAAGTAGCACCTTCAAAAGAGATGGTAACTTTTGGACTGATGGCAGTTTTAGACATAGATAGAGCCTTATCTACATATGCAGTTAAGTGAATAGGATTGTACATAGGAATAACAAAGGTTATTGGTAAGGTAATTGGTTATTGGTTATTAGTTATTGGTAACCTATATAAAAGGTTATTGGTAAATGTTATGGTAACACCATCATAGAGAAAGTATAAATAATAAGCTTGTAAACCTGTGTTTACATTCTTATCACTCAGTCCCTGCTTATTTTTAGTAATTGCTTTCAGAGGGCTTTAGCATTAATGTCAGAAATAATACTGGACCACCAGCCTTTATTCATCAATCTCACACGGCAAGACATAATTACTTCCAGATCAATATTATTAAAGTTTTCTAGCTTTTCAGGTTTCTAGCACAGTCATTGTGTTTAAATTTTTATCTGTTTTCTGGTGATGACCTGCATGTGACTGACAGTTGACCTGAATAAGTCTCCCTGAACAGAAAGAAAGTAAATGATATTAAAAAACACATGAAAAGACAAAGGTAAATCTGAACTCTCAACAGATCAATATTGTTATGTGGTATTCTATTAACACGATAAATTCTTTGTAATGATAAGAATGTTAGAGCAACTACTATCTTAATAGATTAGCTGTGTTTTGAAGTAAAGATTATGATAACAGTGAGGGGTAAACATAAAGTCCTAAAATTACACCATCAAGAGAAGCAAGTAATCTTGCAACCTACACAAATTTAAATTTCACGGTTCAGTTTTGGCCTAATGCCTACACACAATCCTGCTTCACTTCAGATTTTCACTTTAAAATTTGTAGCTTGCTGTCATATAAAAATAGGACAAAAATTCCTTGCTACAGTCTCACATGCATGGGTATATTTAAAAACCCACTTTAGAGATATTTGTTCCTTGGGGTATGTTATCAAAAGATTTTCAAGTCTTTTAATAGAGAGTGACTATTTAAAAAAAAAGATAAAAGTTACTTAGTGGAAATGACTGCAGATAAGGTCTTAGAAAAGAATATTTACAATTCAGTAAAATAAGTTATTCTTTATACCCATAACTTCAGGATGTAGGCTTGTGGCCCACCAAGCCATTCCCCCAGTTTCTTTTCTTTTCCCATTCCCTAAGCAAAAACCTTTCATGGAAACAGCTCCAATTATCATGCTTAAAACATTTTTTTTTTTTTTTCATGACCAGGATGTTCATGGAATGAACAAGAATTGAACTATCAAGGAAAAAATCCCAAGGAGCCCACTGTGATGGAGCCAAAATTGTGATTTTTTGAGTACAATTCTGCTTAGTGTTCAGTACGATATAGAAATTACATGTACAGAATTAGAAAATCCCAATAGTCTAGAAATGCAGTGAGAATATATAATTGGGACCTTATGGTTACTGTAGTGTGAAAAACATTCCCAAATAAATGTAAACATTTCAGATGCTATTTTTTGCAGCATTTATATACCGAGTAAAAACAAAACAAAACACACACACACAAAACAAATGTTTAGAATGTATAGTAATATTTAGAAGAATTGTATTAATACAAAATATGGGACTATAAGCTGTTATGGAAATTACAGCTAAATTCTATATTCAGATACGTGTCTTTAGCCAACATCTACAAAAACTCTATACCCATTACCAAATACAAGATAGGCATGATTTTTTAAAAATGCATGTCTCTTCATCTGTCCCTACAATGCACCATACACATCGTATTTTATGCCTGTTTATATAAACACACACACATACAGATACATATATATTTGCTGTGTGTAAATATATAAAAAGTAACAAAATGAAAAAGAAAATGTATGGATGTTATTCTGCAGTAAATGTATATGCATGTATTTCTGGCAGTATCCTTTTTTTTTTAATGTTTCCTTAATTTGAGTTTGAAATCTTGATGTCTTATCAAATCTTTAATTTGATATTTGAAGTCTTCCAGTAGGCAAGGACTTACTATGATCCCAGATCAGATTGTCTTGACTTTGTCCTATGTGACCTCAAGAAAAGGAAGCCCATAACAGAAAGCTCTTCTGAACCTGCCCGGAGGTGTGGAGATCTGCCCACTGTTACTGTAACACCATGCTCAGGTGCAGGTGGACAGTGCTGCCTGTGGAAAGCGGTTAGTTGCTGTCCCTGAGACTCTGCAGATTTGTTGTCATCAGGGGAAACAAGGCTAGGCATGAAGCAGATTCAGGGCACCCTTTGAGAGACAATACAGAGATCTTTCCGTGTCATGGTATATTTCCTATTGCAAACCTACCATGCAGTATTCTGTATCTTCAAAAAATCATAAAAATGGTTTTAAAGATGTCAAATTCACCTTCTCCAAGAAAAATGCCATAGGGATTGAAATTTCTCTGTATTAATAGAGATTTGCTCTGGTTAGTTAATTCTTAAAAAGTTCAAGGACAGTCAGCTAAGCAAAGTAAAAAATACTGTTTTCTCTACTGTATTCTTTGTGAAAGCCCTTTGATTTTCTGCTGTATTTTTTTTTAAAGACAGTTCTCCCTTCCCAAAATGTCTTCAACCTCAGCTGCTCCAAGAAATGTTCCTCCATGCCCAAATCATTGCATTGAAATTCCTCCCCTTCCTCAAGGTTATATTGGCTTTCTGCCAACCCTTTTTCTTATTTTCTTGCAGTTTTCTGCTCTTGCCTGTTCCATGCCTCCTTTCTGTCTTTCATCTGGCATTCCTTCATGTTCTTACTTTTCTCACAAATGTCCATGGTCCATCACATAATCAATGTGTGAACCCTCGTGTGTCTCCCCCAGCACCAACCATAGCCACTTTTTCTGTAGTCGCATCCCATTTTGATGTATTTCTTGGCTACTCCTTTGTGTTCCCTTCTTCCACCAGCACAATCAACTCCACAGCTCTCCCTCCTCCCCCTTACCTATGTTCTGTGGTAAAAAAAAAATACTGTTATACAGGAAGAAAAATAGACACTGAAAAAATAATAATAAAAAAAATCAGTCATAACAAAAGCCATTGGCAGAGCTAGAAAAATGGAAAGCATTCCTGTTGGCCAAAATATTTTCTATAAAAAGACATTTTAACTAATATAATTTTAAAAATATTTTAATATCATTTAATAACATAATCATTAAAGTAATAGTTACACATCTTTAAACTCTGTAAGCAGTAAACTAAAAGACAAGAGAAACTGAAATATCTTAAGGTCTTTCAGTGTTCTCAATGACCAAAACTCTTAATGTATTTAATGAAAGTCCTTTTTCTTCAACTGTGCAATCAAAGGGATGTAATATTGTGCTGTATATGGCCCTACTTTTATATAAACTGATATTCATGCTTTCCAGTTCAGTAGAGTGCTTGCTCTTATCAATTTTCTAGGACTTTACTAGGTACTGAAACTACTTGGTTCCTTGTAAAATATTTTAAATATAGCAGAGGAGTTAATGCATATTCATATCCATTCACCTACAATTCAGCTTTGATATCATGAGGCAGCTATTTGCTGTGTGTTCTTATGCAATGGAATGTCATCAATTACTGATACCTTTTGCACACACAAGGGCATTTGTTGCAAATGTATTTAAATGTAAATTGTAATAGAGCAATTTTTAATTAATTAATTTATTTTTCCTGCCTGTTACTTTTCTAACTCAGGACTTGAATGCTTGGAAGTTGTAACAAAAAATGTTTCCCAAGTACTCTTGGAGACATTGTTAAAATGAAGCATGCATGTATATTCATGAAGAAAATGAGAAAAGCTATTTTTATTCAGAGAAAAAAAAAAATGTCTGAGACAATTTTCTGTCATTTCAAAGGACTCTTTTCCAAAGTACCTGTTCACAGTCAAATACCTGAGCCACTCACCTCCTTAACTCATAATTACTTCACCTTGGTGTCTGTGTTGGCTAAGTGCAAACCCTTTTCTATCCTTGCAGATATCAAATTATTTTCAAATTCATGAAGTGCCACAGTTAGGACTTAAATACAGTATTTTTGAAACTATCAATTCAATCATTCTGTATACCATCAAATGCCTTAAGGCAGCTGCATTATACAGAAAGCTGTCATGACATATATTCACTGTTCTGTGCTGCTATGTAATATCCTGTTGTGCTCTCACAAGGCACTCCAGTCCTTTCTGTAGGTAACTGCATAGTAGTGAAACACTGCTTTATTTACAAGGACAACCCTTCTCCTTTCACGTAAGCAAGTGCCCTTCTTAACATTCTGAAACACAGTCTCCTTATTATTTCCCTATATAACGTAGCATTAAGGTGAACAAAGCTTTCTTCAGGCTGGGGTTTCCTATTTCAAGGCTGATGAAGTTAGGCTCACTCTTTAGTGAGTTCCAAAACCTGTTTTGTGATCAATGCTTATTAAGGCTGGAGGAAAAGCCTGTTGATGTGTGCTGGCTTACTGGAAGTACATATCATGACTTTTGTCTTCCTAGTCTTTCTTTGATGCTGAGGATTTCATGACTTGGTTGCTGTTCTAGTATTTGTGTACAGTGTAGTAATGCATAAATACAAACAGAATACATTTGCCTCAGTGATAGTTAAGCTGAGGGCATCTTTTCATTTTGAGAAATGTCTCCTTTTCATGAGGAAGAGAATTCCAGAAGTCAACATGTAATTTGGAGCAGTCCTTCCTGCAGTGAAGGGTAAATTTAATTGCAGCCATTATGAAGATTTCCATCCTTTTCTCATGGTCTTATTAATTATCTATTTTATGTTTATTGATTTGTGAGATCATGTGGGAACATGCAGTTTAATTTCTGTAGATGACTGTTCGGGAATATAGAGCCATAACATATTGCATCATGGTTTTATGAGAGGAAGCACATTTCTACAAGACTGTTTCTGACGTGACCAGTATAAACTTAAATTTTCAGATATAATCACAGACCAAGAAGAAAATGTTCAAGGTACAAATTTTGATAAATAACACTTTGACAGAGTTAAGTTTCCTAACTATATGTAGACAACTATTATCATTTGAGAGGGAGCCTTGCCTGACCTTCAGTTGCTTCTGAAGGATGTGGGAACATACATAAATGTGTCATTAGATCAGTCAGTTCTCTTCAAGTGTCTTTCACACCCTATGGAGTTTTAGTGTGCCTCTATATGCACATATTCAGAAAACTAAATCATGACTTTTCTTTTCAAAATATAACCGGTTACTTCACCAAAGCTTTGTCCTGCATTCTGGAGAATCTTTTCCCTATATGTATATATTTAAATATACAACCTGACATGCAAAAACTAATTCCAAAACCACTTTTCCAGTTTTGAAATATCCGATATTGAAATGATTTGGAAATGGAAATTTATTTTTCCCCTCATTTTTCTGCTGGAAAAGTGACAAAAGAGAAGTTAAGAGGTGTGAGAAAATAACACATTCATTTTTAGCTGTTCATGTTGAAAAACAAAACTTAAAAAGAATGGTAATTTTTCTCATTTGAAGCTGCCCTTTTTAGTCAGAAGTCAATATGAACTATTACTCTGAGGAGGGTGTCTAAGCAAACCTTAAAATTCTTCAGAAACTATGAGCTAATTCAGTATTTAGTGATCTCACCCTGTCCAAGTTTGTTCTGAAATGTTTTGGCAACTCCCAGACAGAGTCAGACACTGATCTAAAACAGTAAATGACCTGAAACTCTAATAGCTACCTCTGCAAAAGCATCAACTTTCCTTGTCATATCCCTGAAAAAAAGGCTTAAATGGTGCTCTGCAAGGGCAATTTTACACCTTTTTCCTCTAGATATATGATTTTAGGACTACTTTAACCTCATTTCACATGTTGAAAGTCATGAAGATTTCATATTTTTTACTCAAGAAGAGGAACACCAGAAAAAGTGACTTAGAAAACGTTCCCTGAAACCAAAACTATTCAGAATAAAAGCTGAACAGTCTTATCATAGAATCATAGAATCATTAAGGTTGGAAAAGACCTCCAAGATTATCCAGTCCAACTGTTCACCCACCACAAATATGTTCACCCAGCAACTATACGCACCAAGTCCAACCTTTCCTTAAACATCCCTAGGGATGGTGAGTCCACCTTCTCTCTGGTCAACCCATTCCGATGCCTAACCACACTTTCTGAGAAGAAATTTCTTCCCATTTCCAACCCGAATCTCCCCTGGAGCAACTTGAGGCCATTCCCTTTTGTCCTATTGCCAGTTATCTGTGAGAAGAGGCCAACCCCCAGCTCACCACAATTTTTACTGGAGTTCTTCTTAATATGCTTCTCATTTTTTCCATTTTTTTTTTTTTAATCAAGATGTCTATCAAGATTTTTTTTTTTGATTTTTTTAAAATTATTCACATAGTAAAGAAATGGTATCTCTTTCTGACAAGAAAACAGGAGTGATCTTTTTATTCATTCTGATTTGGGATAGAAAACAACATTTTTTAAAGGAAAAAAAACATTTGGCAGCAACAATAAAACTAGGATTCTCATTGTCACACTGCAAATTTTGACAAATTTTGTTTTGAGAGTGGTGAAATATCGATGTTGTCCAGGCTTCCGAAACACTGTGAACATTTCAGAATTTCCAAAATAAATATGCTCCCAGATCCCAGCTAGTGTAAACTCCAGCCAGAGGGCTTGCTTTATGTGACACCATGTAACCCCCATCTCAGCTGGAGAGCTTGTGGGGCAGCCAGTTGGAAAGCCTGGGAGGCCAGAAGCTCACCAGGTGAACAGCTGGGAAATCAGATGTCCTGGAAAGATCAGCAATCTACTCATCAGGCAGCTAGCTGTCAGAAAAGCTGCCCAGGAGACACAGTAGTTGGTCTGGCCAGACTATTTTCCTGCATGATTTCCATCAGCACTAACAAAAATAAATAATGGGGTTGACAGTATTCCATTAGGATATATATCATATGTTCATATATAATATATATGTATATATATAATCATCTCTAATTCAAAGATTTCTGTCTTGCCCCTTCGTTCCATCTGACAAATTCTTGGATCTCAATGTTTAAGAAGTTCATTATTTGAATATGTGAAGTTTTGTCCACATTATCGTGCCTAAGGGGGTGGTCAAGCCTCTCATGGCTCTCATATCTCATTATTCCTTCTCTCTTTCATTCTTTTTCTCCCTTTTGTTTTACCCCTTTTTCTTGAGTAACCATCTATTCTCCTCTTCGTGTACTCTTTGATCTTGGTCCAATTCTTTTCAAACCACATAATGTTTTTGGAAGGTAAATGTGTGAAATATAGATGTTTCTTCCTATAGCCCTACTAATCATCAGTATTAGCAAAATAAAGCCAGCTAAAAATTCATGCTCTTTCTCCAAAGTATTATCAGAATATGTCATAGACATATTGTCAAATTCTCTTGTTATTTAGCATCTTGCTTTTAGTGTGCCATTTTCCCAGCTGAAATAGCTAGTCTTTAATAAAAGACTTTAGGATTAGTATTATTTATTTATTTATTTACATCTTTATATTTTTTTTTTATAATTATTTTTATTATTTTTTATATTTATTTATTTATTTATATTTTTAACAGCAAAAATTAGTTAGGCTAATTTTAAGAATTGTTTAAGAATCCCTTTCTAAACCTTGGGTTATGGAATCTATGTGTGAGTCTGAAACATGGCACTTATGTCAAATGTAATAAAGAAATTTGGAACATTGATCTTCAGGCTGATAAAATATATCAGCCCTAGTTACACTGAGACAAAAGAGTTTCCACAAAATCTAAAAACTTAAAGTCAGAAGTAGGCAGTTTAATGTCTATTATTTGATTGTTACCTCAAATACCAGAGCACATACGCTCCTAATACTACTGCCAACTTTTGAGAATTTTCTGTGTTAAAGAGTACAAAATACTCTTTGTCTGCCAAATACACACTTTAATATTTGTATGTCAGGTATTTAATAATTTCTCTGTGAAAAGGAAAAAAAAAAAAGGCATGCAATCACACTGTAAAAAGAGAAAAATAATAAATATCTCCAAAAAAAAGTGTGGGAACATTATTTCATTTGAACAATCAGAGATTTTGTCAGGAACAGAAGAAACCTGAGGCTATAATAAACCCAGCTATTCAGTCTTCCTTCCACTATATCCCTATTTGATTTTTTACCCATTTCTAGGTAACATATAAGCAATTCCACAGAAAGTTTCTCCACGCTGCCTGCCATCTGTCAACAAACTCAATTCTGACAGGAGTAGCCAGCATCTCAGGGGTGCAAATCAATTTAGTGTCAGTGCTGGATGTGTTCCAGTGCATTTCCTCGGCACAGATGAAAGAAACTGTGTCAACTGAGCAATGTTGCATATGTTTTTATCTGCTGCTGGCTGAGGATTGGGCTAAAACTACTAAATTCATTTCACTTAGAATCTCAAATTTTATCTAGTACTGTATGTATATAGCATGCGGCATGTAGGGGAGGGAAATCAATAGCATCAATGGGCAATTATGAAATAAAGAGATCCAAGCATGTACAGTAACACCTGATGTAGAATGTAACTGTGAGTGAGTTGTGATTGGTGTCCTGGTTTCAGTTAGGACAGAGTTAATTTTCTTCCTAGTTGCTGGTAGAATGCTATGTTTTGGCTTAGGATGAGAAGAGTGCTGATAACACCCCAATGTTTTAATTGTTGAAGAGCAGTGCTTACACCAAGCCACGGATGTTTCAGCTTCTTGCTCTGTCCTGCCAACGGGCAGGCTGGGGGTGCAGTAAGAGCTGGGAGGGGACTCACCCAGGACAGCTGACCCAAACTAGCAAAAGGGGTATTCTATACTATCTGATGTCATGCTAAACAATATATAGGGGTGGCTAGCCGGGGGAGGGGGGCCGGACTGCTCGGGGTTAGGCTGGGCATTGGTCAGCGGGTACTGAGTAATTGCATTGTGCATCACTTATTTGTACACATTATTAGTAGTAGTACTATTATCATTATTTTTGTTATCATTATTATTGTTATTATTATTTTCCAGTCTTAATAAACTGTCTTTATCTCAACTCATGGGCTTTACTTTCCCATTTCTCTCCCCCATCGCAGAAAGGGAGGGGGAAGGGTGAGCGAATGGCTTTGTGGTGTTTAGCTGCCAGCCGGGTTAAACCACGACGGATTGGGAAGGAAAACAATGTAAATAATGGCAGGTAAATATAGAATTCACATCTTCCACAATTTTCCTGAGATATAAATTGCTCTGTAAGCCAAGACTACCTCTGCAAGAACAAAATATTCTTTGCTTTAAGGAACTATGAACTCTTTTCATAAAGCAATTCACCCATATCCACCTATGACCTAGTATTTCATAAAATGCAGGGTATATCAAATACCCAGTTTATAAGAGCTCATTTACACCAGATGAACAGAATCATTAATGGCAATAGTTCAGAGCCTATGACGTTGATCTGTGCTTTATGTGAGTGATTAGAGATAAGAAGAGACATGCAAAAACTTTCCAAACATAAATTCTTGATGCTTTCTTTGATAAGGTCATTTTGATGATCTCAGTAAGGATTTGGAGACATGAACATATGAATCCCTCTAAATTAAACTGCCACAGTATCAGAAAGCTGTGAACTCCTAAAATGCTCTATTATTATCCACATAAAAAAAAATAAAATAATAGAATAATAATTGAAAAAAAGTTAGCTCCACCCCTAAAATGGTAATGGGCAATGGACAAATGGGGGGTATGTTTATCACTTTTAAATATTGGCGTTTCTGTATAAAATCTAATAATTTTTCACATTTTGAAATGTACACCCATTTCATTTATATTCTGCTGCTACTGTGATTTTCTCCAGGGCTATCCTAATCTTACAGTTCCATTCATATATTCATAGATTAATAGAAGAAAAATGCAGAATCATTGTATAAGAATCTTATCCTAACTTCTAGCAACCTCATTGCTAGCCACAGAAGATATTCTTTTTTAGATATGTCTTTTTTGTTGTTGTTGTTGTTTTGTTTTTCTTGTAAGTTTGTTCCTCATTCTCTCTCCCATGGTAGAAAAATGTAGTGCAATACTTTTTTTTTTTAAAAAACATTTTGATGTTGTTATTATTATTTGTTCTTGTTTTCTTTTATTTTCAGTTTTTACATAAGCGTGTGCATATGAATGTGTTTTCTGTGAAGATGCTGAGAGAATTGGGATTGTTCAACCTAGAGGGGAGAAGGATCTGGTTAGACCTTATAGCAGCCTTCCAGTACCTAAGGGTACGTACAGGAAAGCTGGGGGAGTGTAATGATAGGACAATATAATATTATATAATATAATAGCTAATGGTTTTAAACACAAAGAGAGTAGATTTAGATTACATATTAGGAAGAAATTATTATGAAGGTGGTAAAGCTCTGGAATAAGTTACCCAGAGAAGCTGTGGATGCCCCATTCCTGGAAACGTTCAAGGCCAGGTTGGATGGGGCTTTGAGCAATCTGGTCTGGCTGGAGGTGCCTCTGCCTGTGGCAGGTTGTTTGGAACTACTGTCTTTACCACCCCTTCCAACCCAACCCATTCTATGATTTTATTATTCTACATCTTTTCAAAGAGTTGGTAATGGCAAACTCTGTGTTGAGAGTAGAAATATTTGTTAGTCATGGCAGAAAAAGCTTATCAGTCCATACCATGCACTACTTCAGAGTAGTATATATGCTATATTTTGTCTCTGCTCAAAACCATTTGAAGGACAAATACAAAGACACTGTCTGGAGGTGTAAGATCATCCTCTAATCTCCTGGCGTCCATTGTATAGAAATCATTACATTCAGCGTCTCTGACAGTGGCAAATCTGAATGTCAGTAACAGCTCTGATCTGTTGAGGCTATACATCTTTCAGTTGTTAGAGAAGACCTTCATCAAAACCTGAGGTAGAAATTTCATAGAAGCTCAGCTTAGGCTATGGCACTCACTGCTACAAGAGACAAAAATAACGATAGCCTGAGCCACTTTCTGATTTACTTACAAAATTCACTCCTTTGATTCACCTTCATTCAGTGAAGTTTTCAAGAACATACAAAATAGTTCTGCTGTTTCAACTACAAGAAGGGAAAAAATAAAGGTTGGGATGTTGTCATTTCTATTTTTTAATACTCAGCTATTACTGTTGATTGTTGCCTAGGAAAATAAATAAATAAATAAATAAAAAGATTAGATAATAATAAATGAAAGAAATACTTCACACAGCATACCACCAGCTTGTGAAATTAAATACCTCTGAGTATAGTGTATGCAGATATTGTGTAGAGGAATAAAAAGGAACCAGATAAAAATGACCCAGATTATCTGTCAAGATAATCAAATCCCTGTACTTTTGGATGCATGCTGATTATCCTAGTACAGATATTTCTTTCAGTAATGCATAATATATTGCAAAATATTCTATGTGGATTTGTGATAATTTTCAAATACATTTTAAACATTATGACTGGAAGAGAAACTGATACCTAAATGTAAGATACAAAAATATAACCTGAAATATAGGTGACATTTGAAACAAAGTTCAAATTTTAAAAGACTGAAAAATGTTATCCCAGAAAACTGGTGCATGTCTTCTTTATCAGTATTTTTGTGCTCACATAACACAAGATACTTTGCAAAATTCAGGGCAAAAATTTCTGCTAGGGATCAAACATGGCCAAATGGGCAAACTATAGATTTTGGCAGTGCAGTAGGTTAAAAAATAAAAATCCTGTTTTGGATAATAAACCATATTTTCAGTAGTGCCAGTGCCTAGTTATGGAATAGTTACATGTCTAATTTCCTCACCTTGATTAGAGAATAAGGACTTTTTTCATATGTAAAAAGGTGGATGACACCACTAGACTCATGATTTATATTCCCAGTTCCACAAGAGGAACATGACATAAAAAATGTATAAACATTTCAAACACCATCTTTAAATAATGTGGATGTGTTGCTCTATTCATATTGGAATATAGTTCTAGACCACCACTTTCCTGTGTGAAAGGAACTCTGATTTGCAGTTCATACATATCTCTTTTTCTCTTTAATGTCATGCGATTTGTATATATATATACATGTATTAGAATATATGTTATATATTAGAGTAATATCTTTAGACTTACATTCCTCTGACTTTCATCACTATTTCAAAGTCTAGATAAATTCTCATTACTGTAAGAGCCAATCTATTTTCTTTACATTCCACTTTATTTGACAAGTAGGACCATTTGCTGCTATTGGTAATACAGCAGGATATATAGTACTGCAGTCTCAACACCCAGTTTGGTCCACTGCATAGGTTTGGAGTTTTTGTGCTTTTTGGATGTATTAGACAAATTGCTCTTCTCCAGAACCTGAAACTTAAACTAACTGTTGCTAACAGCTCAAAATTGTTTCCTGAACCATTTGAAGCTTTTCTTCTTATCGCTGCTGCTCAGCTGCAGAGTTGGTAGGAACTTGTAGAAGCTGCTATAATGCAAGCTCAGCAAGGTTACTTTTAGCTTCATTATCTTCATACCTTCTGAAAAAGGAGGAATGCAGAGTTATTCAATGTCCAGAGCATTGTATTGTCATGGTCTATAAATGTGTTTGCTGGCTGCATACTGTACTTTCTTTATCTGACCTTGCTCATTCTACGATGCACTTGTTATAGTATGTCAGTCACTAATGAGGCCTAAAGTAATTGAGCCTGATTGAACTGGCAAGATGCTGCCTAATTATAATGATAAATGGAATTGGCTGATCAGCTATGGAGGGTGAATGGCATGGAGAACATTAAAACAAGGTCATTCTGTGAAGGAGAACCATTTTTATTTTTATTTTATTTTTAATTTTTCTTCCTTTCCCACAGTTTCTCCAAATTTAGCCTCTTCATTCCACAAATTGATCAGACACTCAGAATTTAACTATAATGGGACTGTTTAGAACAAACAGTACTATAACCCACCTCCACGCCTTCCCTAACTACACTTTAAAATGAATATAAAAAATATTAAAATATACATGATGCAAGGGTTTACCTATCTTATAGGTTCTCAGTTGCTAAGACAATAGCAACTCTCATTCACTCTCATTGTTCCAGAGTGAAAAACTTACTGTGTTTGGACCTGGTAAATGAGTTGTAATGTATTTAAGAAATGGTTCAGTAACCTTAACTACTCTTTTGGTTTCTTCATTCTCCTTAAATCTGTGAGTAGTGCCTCAATGAAACTCTCAAAGAGCCATTAGGTAAAGCTCAAGTTTATAAAGCAATGTATTGCCGTTCCATCTTGTTGCCATTCCAACATATTGCCATTTCACGTCCTTTCTGGATATGAAATGTTCCTATAAGGAGAAACTACAGTTCAAATCTGCATTGAGAACAAATACTGCCATTTGTGTTCTAGGATCTGACACAGATTGAGGGGACTTATTTCCAAATAAGAGAAGGGCAAAGAGATGGCTGGAAATTCATCAAGGGCAAATTGTGCTTGACCAGTCTGGCTGCTTTCTATAATTAGTTGGATCTATCTGTGAACCACAGGAGATCAGTGGATTTTGTAAATTGACTCTGGCAAAGTATTTGATAGGGTGGCAAGTAATTTTTTTTCTATCTAGATTGGTGAGATATGGATCACAGCACACTCAGGTGTTGCCTGGAGAAGCTATGGAATATCTGTCCTTGGATATATACAAAACCTTCACTTGATGTGGCCCTGAGCAACCAGATATAAATTGGCATGGCTTTGAGCAGAGGTTAGACTAGCTGAATTCCAGACTAGGTACCTTCCATATTTATTCTATGTATTTGATGGTATTGTGTGGTGGTGAATGTCATGCAGAAGTACCAGTCACTACACATTCTGGATCCAACAAAATGATTACAGATGCCTCCCAGATTCTGTTTGCACATGGCCTTGAACCATGTCGCCTCCACCTTCACTTGGATGCTTCCTTGCTACTGCAAAAAGGAGGGTCATATGAACAGCTACCTTAAAAACAACAACAACAACAACAAAACAACAACAACAGCAACAGCAATAAGAGAAAGAGTTGTGCACTCCCTTTTTCCTCCAGCCCTTTTCAATATGCCCAACTGTACAAGGTTAGGCAAATGGTTCGTGTATGTGTCTTATAGAAGTTGAGAAAGACAAGGGAGGAGAACCAAAATTAAGTCTCCAATCACTGTCATGTTGAAATATCCCATCAGAGCTTTGTGTGCTAAGTAAACTCAAGGAACAGGATAGAAAATGATGTCAGTGATTGTAGGGGACCACTTAAATGAAGATCATTGAAGTTGCAGTTAAAAAAGTCCTAAGGTTTAATGAATCTCCACAGGTTGGTTTATCTTACAATTGCAGATTAAATTTAGAAGAACAAGACTAATTAGGAGTGATTTATAAATGTGTTTATGCTTAATTGAAAGTAAGATTTTCCCGTGTTAAGTTTAGGATGATTGTCTGTTAATATAAAAACATCCATTTTATGTAGATGTTGCATATAAGTAAAACCTGATATTCATGTGTCTTTTTCATAAGTATTAGCCTTCATGCTTCTTCTATTCTATTGAATTCTAAAATCTATTTCAAGTAATTAAATTATTTTTAGTGTTGAGGTATTTGATTTTCAAAAATAGTCCCAAAACACTAACCCTAAAATTATTTGTAAATATTTTATTTCAGAGCTCTATTTAGAACAAATAATAAAGAAATAAAAGGGCAAAATTCCACAAAGACCAAATAGATTTTTGCATGGCTATATTTGTTAGCTGAATGTTTTACATCCACTACAGCTACAATATATGTAAGTTTTTTAATTATTACATATATGAATATGAATAATATTCATAGGTATATGCTATTATGAATTAAGTTTCTAATTATTACTCATAACTTCTGGGATTTTTCATTAGTATTATGGACTTCTCATTTACATAGTAATGTTATTATGTCTCATAATTAGACATCATATAAACATTGTTCATGACTGATGATAAGAATGGTTCACTACTCATTGCTGAATTTTGAGGTGATTAACAACATGCAGCTTTCATAATCTGAGTCTTGCACAGAGCCTGTAACTTCATGGATGTAACTGCTCTGCTTGCACATATGAAGAGAAAATACTATTTCACTGCTACATATTTACTAGATTTCTCTGATTAGTGTGTAAAGGTATGAATACCATACTTTGGCAATGAAGTCTGATAGATCAGTAATGGATGTTGAATACTGTCATTTAACAGTTGTGATAGAAATGTATAGGAAGTAAAAATTCATAAGCTGTTTGGAAGTAAAGAAGCCTGTCATTAAGTTTCAAAACCTAAATCATCACAACATGACTGATTCAAGGATTCACTTTTCAAGTACATAGGCCTCTTTTGTATGTATGCTACCTGATCAAGCAGCCAAACAGCTGATATGACTGTTCATGGAAAGGAGTGTCTCTGTATACTATGTTTTTCATAAAATGTTGTACTGGATCTGGCTGGGATGGAGTTAATCCCAGTTGGTGAAGTAACAAGAATAAATCTACTCTTTTAATTTTAGCTGCAAGGTTGTTCTGTTGCCTGCCTGTGCTGACTCATGCCGAGGTGCACAAAATGTTGGGAGAGGTGCAATCTGGCAGATGACATGAACTAGCCAAAGAGATATTCTATAAAGTGTCATGTTCAGAAATAAAAAGGGAAGGGGGGCGGTTTAGGAGTTAGCCCTCCTTTTGCTCAGGAACCAACTGGGCATCAGTCTACCTATGGGAGCTAGTGAGTGTTTCCATTTATGTCACTCTTTGTTGTTGTTTTGTTTTCCTTCTGTCTTTTTCTACTTCTTAACCTACAATTTTTTCTTGTTTTTACTCTTCCTTTCACTATCCCCAACACCACTGGGGGTGGTGTGGAGAAGGAAAAGTGAGTGAACGGCTGTGTGGTGTTTAGCAGTCTAACAGGGTTAACTCACAACAGATGTCAAAGAACAACTCTGGGTCAGCAGGAGTACCTTGACCACACATACTGCTTGAAAGTTATATAAACTTGGACACAAAGAAGGACTTAGGATCTTCAGGTGGAGCCGAGCCTTTGACCAAGACACATAAGTGTATAAATTAAAATATCAACACATGGAGCAGATGTCTAAGATTGGATTATAATTAGCAGAGGAATTGTCAATGTATTCAAAGCTCATCTCTTCTGATAAATAACCCCTAATGCTCAATGCATACTAATAAATTAAATCTGCCTGGGCAGAATCTGAGCACTGACAGCAGTTGACAGAGACTGGCATGTGTTTATGCCAGTTAACTTTCTTGTATTTACAAAATGCCTATTGTAATGGTCCCTGTACTGTTTTAATAATTAGATCATGTCATGAATTGTCCAAAATTAATAATGGTTAGAATTAATCAAATTAAAGGCAGGAAATGCTCTAAGAGCTTGCTGTTATGGACACTTGCATTACACTGCCATATCCAAGACATGTCTGAATTCAGTGTGGTAGAGAAAACATAACTATCTACTGCCACTTGAGGTGTGTAGGGTGTCCCACTTGCCCCTCAGCTGCTGCTCTAGAAGGAGAACAATCTACCGTGGCTCCTGTATCATATCTCTCAGGCCTCTATGAGTATCTTGCATATCCAAGAACATCTCAGCTGACACTACACAACTAAACATGGGTTATGGAATATAATTTCAGGTGAGCTAAATTGCCCTGTAGACCCCTTCAGACTTCAGATGTTACAGCTCCATCACCTTTAATAGGAGTCTAGGAACCTCAGTGAAATGCAAATGCCTACATGTAGGTGTCTTAATCTGATTCTGAAACTTATCATAAGTGTCAGGAATTTTCTGTTTATTTGCATGAATAATCCTTTAAATTAAAAAAATAATGCTACTTTAAAAGCTGTTTATTAATGCTCTTCAGCAAGACTGTATTATGTCATGAATGTTTCACTGTTATACAGTTTTGGTTGAATTTGAATTTGGTTGAGTTTTAATGTTGATAATTTTTTCTTCTTTAGAAATACGGACTACATCAAACGCCAACAAATTTGGGCAGCTCATTAGATATAATATTGAAACAAGTTAATGAAAGGAGAAAAAGGCCATTGGGATGAAGTAATGTACACACACACACACATACATATATATGTATATATATATATATGTATGCACATATATATATATGTGCATACATATATATATATATACAGCTGCTGTATAAATATGTATAGCTGTTTTGGGGTAAGAGTTTAAATTCAAAATTAGAAATGTGTTACCTGAGCAAAACACAGAGAACAAAGAGAACTTTGTTCTCTTTCTACTCAAAGAAACTCACTCATGTTTTTCAGCAAAATGAAATGGAAATAACGATTAGTTAGATTCTGAAAGAAACCTCAATCCAAGAACTGATATAGGATGGCTTGATTGTTAGATCTCTGTACAGCCCTATCAGAGTTAATAGAGCTCCATATAGCCAAAACAATCAGTCTGAAAATGACCAATTTCTGGGTCATGGTTAGATGGAGGACTATTATACGCTCTTTCAAGAGATAGTAGTGAAGGAGAAGTAATACTGTTTGAAAGAAGCCATTCTGAAAAACAAAAATGCAGGAAAGACTAAGACAAACCTAACAATAGATTATAATCAACAATAGCCATTTAGGGAATTAAAAATGACACATCTGAGAAGATATATTTGCTGCCTGTGGAAAAAGAAGAAAAAAAGTTTAATTGTTTTGGTAAAGTAATTCTTAATTCTTAAACCCATGTGTGTTGTTGTCGTTTTTTGTTTGTTTGTTTGTTTGTTTGTTTGTTTTTGTTCTTTCCTATCATTTTGGTAAATGCAGAGAGGAAATGTTCTGATTTGTTGTCCATTAGTTCTTACAACATCATTAGCATTTTCCAAGAAGTTGTGAAGAAAACTGCTTGTGATAAAGTTACATATATTTTATATATGTTACATATGCATTTTATATATGTTACATATATTTTATTTTAAAATGCATATATTTTATCAGAGGTCTGGCATTTTAATTTGGGCACCTTTTATTAACGTGGTGGTTCAAATTGTGATAAAAATCATTAGATCAGGTAGAGTAACTCATCATTTACACCCTGGATTAAAGTCAATATTGACACTCCCAATGATCTCACATGCACCTTTCATGTATAATTGGTTAATGCTATTATATATCTGTGATCATGCTTTCCAGGAAGGAAATTCCTGTAAGGTTAAGTTCAATAATCCTCACCAGAAATGATGATTAAAGGATCTGAATATTTCTGATAAATTTTAGATTAACAGACAAGATGACATTAAGCACAAGATGTGAGCAATGATTAAAAGAATATTATGAAAAAGGGATCACACTGTGGTTTCACTTAATATGTCATCTTTTCAACAGTTTATGCTTCTCTAATGATCCTTAGATGCTTTCTCCAGCTGCTCTGGGGAAAAAAGAACCCTGGTGTCAAAGGTTTCTTCATATCACAGTTAATGGTTCAAATTCTTCACCTTCTTCTTTACTAAACTTGCATTAACATTTTTGCAAAATGAGAATAAAGCTGTGTTATGCAGCCAACTGTACGAGGTAGTGCTTTGCTTATCCTTATTCTCTCTTTGTTTATGGTAGTATAATGTATAATTAAATAGTAAAGATCAAAATCCTGAGGGAAGTGAGGAAGGTAGTAGCAGAATACAGAGCCTGGGCTTTCCTAAAACAGACTTTAGCTTGCTTGGAAATGGTAGATAGGATGCTGTGAGATGCAGATGTGGAGGGCAGAAGGGCTCAAGAGAACTGGCAGATCTTCAGATCTTTAAGAACAACCTCCTCCAAGTGCAGAAATGATTCATGCTCACACTCAGGAAAACAAGCAGCCCTATCAGGAAATTGTGAAGAATAAAAAGGGATATGCATGATTAAGCTCCATAAAACAAACAAACAAAAAAAAACAGATATATACAGGAAGTTGAAACGAGGACAGGCCACAGTGGAGGAATACAGAAACACTTCCTGGGTATGAAGGAGTGCTGACGGAGAAGTTAAAGCTCAGACATAACTTTACTAGAGCTTTGTTTGGCAATTTTGAGTGCACGAAGAATCTGTCTGGAAGCAATAGCGTGGATTTACAGCAAATTGTATCTTGTACCTTCCATGATGAAATGACTAAATCTATGGAGAAAGAGAAAGTGGTGACTTTCTCTTAGTCGTAGGTAAGGAATGTTTTTTTGACCTTAGTGAGGTTTTCAGCATAGTCTCCCATAGCATTCTCATATTTAGTTTTCTCCATGAAAAGGAGAAAACTAAATATGAGAATTCATCCATAGGCAGATGAATTACAAAATGAGTGTGATACTGTCCTGGTTTCAGTTAGAACAGAATTAATTTTCTTCCTAGTAGCTGGTGGAATGCTGTGTTTTGGCTTAGGATGAGAAGAGTGCTGATAACACCCCGATGTTTTAATTGTTGCAGAGCAGTGCTTATACCAAGCCAAGGACATCTCAGCCTTTCGCTCTGTCCTGCCAACAGGCAGGCTGGGGGTGCAGTAAGAGCTGGGAGGGGACAGACCCAGGACAGGTGACCCGAACTAGCCAAAGGGGTATTCCATACCATCTGACGTCATGCTAAACAATATATAGGGGTGGCTAGCCGGGGGAGGGGGCCGGACTGCTCGGGGTTAAGCTGGGCATCGGTCAGCGGGTGGTGAGCAATTGCATTGTGCATCACTTGTTTGTACATATTATTATTAGTAGTACTATTATCATCATTGTATTATTACTATTATTATTATTATTATTATTATTATTATTATTATTATTATTATTATTATTATTATTATTATTATTATTATTATTATTTTCCTGTCTTATTAAACTGTCTTTATCTCAACTCACGGGCTTCACTTTCCATTTCTCTCCCCCGTCCCAGAGAGGGAGGGGGGAGGGTGAGCGAACGGCTGCGTGGTGTTTAGCTGCCAGCCGGGTTAAACCACGACAGATACTATCTGGATTGCTTGACTCAGAATAGTGGTTAATAGTTTGTAATCTGGATTAAAAAAATTAAATTTAAAAAATTTAAAAAATTAATCTGGATTAAAAAAAATTAATTTTTCACCTTGCTACTGCATGCTTTCATAAAATCAAAATATTTGCTTTAGTAATTGCTTCATGCTCACTAGAGATGTGCAAGCTATTTTTATACAGGTATTATGCAGGCATCCTTCTTCTACTTCTTCTTTTCCTGAGTTAAGATCACACATGAAAAAGGTAGAGACTTTCTTCTCAGTGAGTTTTAAATACTGAAGATATTAGTTTGATTCTCTGATTCTTCCTGCTTTGCTGGTCTCCTTGTCTCATGCTTACATCATCCTCAGTATCTAAAACTGTTGTTACTAAAAACTCTAACTGTCTGGAAACTTCAGTATGATCTCATTTTTAATGAGCATTTCCACACATTAATAAATAAATAAATAAATAAATTCCTAATACAATGTGCTAGACATCACTTCATGGTGATGTCAGCATCATTTATACCTACGTAATTGCGCAGATGCATTACAGTGGCTGTAGGTCACCTGTGCACACTCAGGCTATCTTGGCTCAACTTCAACATATGCACTAGATCAGATCTCAGCATGTGTAGTCAAGAACGGCAGTTTTAACACAGAATTTTAGATCACAGAATTTCTATTTCTAGGTTGGAAGAGACCTCAAGATCATCGAGTCCAACCTCTGACCTAACGCTAGCAGTCCCCACTAAACCATATCCCTAAGCTCTACATCTAAACGTCTTTTGAAGACTTCCAGGGATGGTGATTCCACCACTTCCCTGGGCAGCCTGTTCCAATGCCTCACAACCCTTTCAGTAAAGAAGTTCTTCCTAACATCTAACCTAAAACTCCCCTGGCGCAACTTAAGCCCATTCCCCCTCGTCCTGTCACCAGGCACGTGGGAGAACAGACCAACCCCCACCTCGCTACAGCCTCCCTTGAGGTACCTATAGAGAGCGATAAGGTCGCCCCTGAGCCTCCTCTTCTCCAGGCTGAACAAGCCCAGCTCCCTCAGCCGCTCCTCGTAGGACTTGTTCTCCAGGCCCCTCACCAGCTTCATCGCCCTTCTCTGCACCCGCTCAAGCACCTCGATGTCCTTCTTGTAGTGAGGGGCCCAAAACTGAACACAGTACTCGAGGTGCGGCCTCACCAGAGCCAAGTACAGGGGGACGATCACCTCCCTAGCCCTGCTGGTCACACAGTTTCTTATGCAAGCCAGGATGCTGTTGGCCTTCTTGGCCACCTGAGCACACTGCTGGCTCATATTCAGCCGACTATCCACCATCACTCCCAGGTCCTTCTCTGCCTGGCAGCTCTCCAACCACTCATCTCCCAGCCTGTAGCTCTGCTTGGGGTTATTGCGCCCCAGGTGGAGGACCCGGCACTTGGCCTTGTTAAAGTTCATGCAGTTGACCTCAGCCCATCGGTGCAGCCTATCCAGATCCTCCTGCAGAGCTTGCCTACCCTTAAGCAGATCGACACACGCGCATAGCTTGGTGTCATCTGCAAACTTACTGGGGGTGCACTCAATGCCCTCGTCCAGATCATCGATGAAGATATTAAAGAGGACCGGCCCCAGCACCGAGCCCTGGGGAATGCCACTAGTGACTGGCCTCCAACTGGACTTAACTCCATTTACCACGACTCTTTGGGCCCGGCTATCCAGCCAGTTTCTAACCCAACGAAGTGTGCGCCAGTCCAAGAAAAGAGCAGCCAGTTTCTTGAAAAGAATGCTGTGGGAGACGCTGAAGTCAAGGTAGACCACATCCACAGCCTTTTCCTCATCCACCCAGCGCGTCACTTTGTCATAGAAGGAGATCAGGTTCGTCAAGCAGGACCTGCCTTTCATAAACCCATGCTGACTGGGCCTGATCGCCTGCTTGCCCTGCAAGTGCTGCGTGATGACTGTCAAGAGGATCTGCTCCATGAGCTTCCCTGGCACTGAGGTCAAACTGACAGGCCTGTAGTTTCCCGGGTCTGCCCTCCGGCCCTTCTTGTAGATGGGCGTCACATTTGCTAGCCGCCAGTCAACTGGGACCTCCCCCGATAGCCAGGACTGCTGATAAATGATGGATAGTGGCTTGGCCAGCTCCTCTGCCAGTTCTCTCAGTACCCTTGGGTGGATCCCATCCGGCCCCATCGACTTGTGCACATCCAAGTGCCGTAGCAGGTCACCAACCAGTTCTTCGTGGATAGTGAAGGCCACATCCTGCTCCCCATCCCCTTCCACCAGCTCAGGGTACTGGGTATCCAGAGAACAACCGGTATTGCCGCTGAAGACTGAGGCAACGAAGGCATTAAGCACCTCCGCCTTTTCCTTATCTCTTGTAACTAAGTTCCCCCCGCATCTAGTAAAGGATGGAGATTCTCCTTAGTCCTCCTTTTTGTGTTGATATATTTATAGAAACGCTTTTTGTTATCTTTAACGGCAGTAGCCAGATTGAGCTCCAGATGAGCTTTGGCCTTCCTAATTTTGTCCCTGCACAGCCTTACAACATCCTTATAGTCCTCCTGAGTGGCCTGCCCACTTTTCCAAAGATTATAAACCCTCTTTTTTCTCCTCAGCTCAAGCCACAATTCTCTATTCAGCCAGGCTGGTCTTCTTCCCCGCCAGCTCGTCTTTGGGCATGTGAGGACAGACTGTTCCTGTGCCATTAAGATTTCCCTCTTGAAGAGCGCCCAGCCTTCCTGGACCCCTCTGCCCTTCAGAACCGCCTCCCAAGGGACTCTACCAACTAGTGTCCTGAGCAGCTCAAAGTCAGCCCTCCGAAAGTCCAATACAGCGGTTTTACTGGTTTTACTGGTCCCCTACCTGGCCTCACCAAGAATAGTGAACTCCACCATTTCGTGGTCACTCTGTCCAAGACAGCTCCCGGCAATCACATCCTCCACCAGTCCTTCTCTGTGAAGAGAAGGTCTAGCGGGGTGCCACCCCTGGTAGGTTCACTAACCAGCTGCATCAGGAAGCTATCTTCCACGCTCTCCAGAAACCTCCTAGACTGCTTTCTCTGGGCTGTGATGTGCTTCACATTGTAGATAATGTTCTAAAAAATAAATGGATATGCAGACTGCATGGAGGTAAGCCACCCATTACTGGCTCTGGACAGTACAACTTTTTACTGTGTCTGAGCTCTACTCATGGGCAAGTACCCACACTCACTGAGCTCAATGGCAAAAATAAGCATTCATTGACTTCAGCAACTGAGATTTCACTTGACACAGTTTAATAAAAGAGAATGGGTTCAGATTTCATAAATCTTTGAAGCAGCACAGCTAGTAGTGTCTAAATTCAGGAAGCCATTGATTAGACCAAGTCAATGTAAATGGGGAGAGGAAGAAAGAAAAGGATCACAAGTATAATCTGGGGAATGGGGAAGTTGATGCTATTTTAAATCTTATTAAAAAACTCTAAAGCATATGTAAATTTGAGATAACACACCTCCCTGATCACAGTGCCTCAAAAGCATTTACTTCAGTAATTCGTACCTAATTCCATAATTATTAAGCTGAATAGTGTATTTTCGAAATTTAATACTAAAAGTGACTTGGTGTTTTCAAAGTAGTCTTTAATTTTGTCCATCAAAAGTGGAGCCTTGATTAAAACCTCTTTGTGTCTTTCCAATTCTGTTCAGTGGTAACTGGATCAGGTTTTCTTTTTTCTTTTTATTTTTTTTCAGTATTTTTGACCACCTGTCAGCCGATCAAAATTAAAAACATAGGCTGATTAAATGACTCTCTATGGTGCTGTTCAGGCAGCTTCATTAGTGCTTCAGTTTATGGCCACTCAGTGAGCCACACTGCTGTAACTTCTGACAGTTTATGGAAGCCGATTTGGAGGCACAGGATGTGGGGTACACAATTTTGCACAGTTGCAAAGTTTTGATTGCATGAATTATACATGAGGTCCATTACTCGATATTCACTGGTGGTAGCAGCACTGTGAAGGTGTAAAACAGCTTTTTCTTTTAAATAAGCAAAACCCAACCCATCAAGTACTAAAAGCAACATAAAGGAGGAAAATACAAAAGAATTAGAATAACAAAAACAAAAACTAAACCACCAAAAAACAAGCAACAAATGTTTATTTCTTTATTTTTCTACTTAAAAATAAATAAATAAAAAAAAATAAAAACATCTGAGAGCTTTCCAGTTCATTTTGCTAGTTTTCTGGTATTGAGAACTATGGTGGCATGAAGGGGAAAGGTGATATATAGAGAAAGAAACCTTAAAGTCTCTGGCTGTAGACTATTGCACACATCAAGGGCTTCTCCAGCATGAACGCAGCAAGCATTTCTGAAAGCTGTCAATGTCACTTTGCTAAAGATGTCTCTTCTCTTCACTAGTTGTCTGTCTGCTCTGTCACATGTAACACTTTATTAAAGCTTTGGGGCTTTGCTTTTTCTTTTTTTCTCCTTTCCCTCTCTCTGTCTTTCCGCCTTCTCAGATGACAGGAAAGAAATTTCAAAGGCAGATAGATGAGAGGCAAAGTAAAAGTAGCTCAGATTTTCAGTATTCCCACTTTACTCAGGTGACTTGCTAACTCCCTTTTTTTTTTTTTTTTTTTTTTTTTTTTTCATACTAAAAGGAAATGGTTCCTGTGTTGATTTTAATTGTTCTTAAAACCTTGTTTGGTTCAGTATGTAGAAACATTTAACCCTCCTTCTCACACACACACAATACTTGAACAATTTAATTTATCTATGGGAGACGGTGATCAGTGATGGTGCCAAAATATGCATATGCCAATACTTACAACTTGCATTGACTTTGATAGGCAAATTGCACCCATGCAAACTATTGAAAGGTGGAATTTGTGTGTACTGATATAGCAAACATGCAAAACTGATCAGTTAGTGGGAGCTCCATCATCTTCACACAGAGTAGATACATATTTCTACTTACTCTAACAATAGCTTACACATACATAAAGCTTCACTTGTCATACCCTGGGCCATATTTATACTTGTTTCCACTGTAAATTAAAGCAAACACCATTTTGAGGGATTCTTTTTACTCATTCCATGTGCCTAACATGCCCTTGCTGTCTGAAGGTAGAAGTAAAAGCTGCTCATGACTATTCATTGTAATGTCTTAGCAAGACTTTCATAGCATTAATGTGACAAAAAACAAATGCTCATTTTGTGGTATTTGTACCTTGAAATACCTGTGTTAGGGAAAAAAAAAAAAAAAAAAAAAAAAAAGGTAAATTAGTGTGAGGCAAAATGCATAATCCATCAGAAATTTTCTCTTAATAGGGTTATTGGCTTTCTCAGTATGTTCAACATTTCTTTGAACACTCCTACTATGCCATATTAGACCAAGTTCCACAGCTTTGCCAGCAAAAGGCCAGGTATAATCTCCTCTTTGTACACAGATTGCATTATGAAACTTCAGTTAATTCAGATGTTGGCTTTGCACAATTTTCCTCTTTGTTAGAACTTCTTTCACACCACAGGCAAATCCAGACCTGAATCTGAGAGGTTGTGTAACAAATGTGCAGTAAGGATGTTTTGCTTCCACAGCTGCCAATACCAGACCACCTCACTGTCTTGTAGCCCAGCAGCACTAACCTGATTTATATCAGACAAAGGTACACAATCACATTTCTGCAGAATTAGCCAGAACACAATGCAGACTGCCTCTCAGATTTTGCTGGGTCCTTGATTTTACACCTGTGTTACACCATTTGTACTTGTCATAAAATGTTTGATTCAGCACAAAGTTAGAATAGTGTGGAGAGATAATTACTGATCCAAGGAGGAGAAAAAAAAAAAAAAAAAAAAAAAAAAAAAAAAGACAAAGAGACCAGGTAAGCCTACCAACATTTTTTGAACAAAGATGAAAAAGAAATTCAAGCTTGTATTACTCTGCATCAGTACTTCTCTACAGCATTTCTGACCTCACACTGAGATGTATATTAATATTTACCATTTACTACATTACTGAACGATGGTCTGAGAAGACTCAAAAGCACAGAGGTATTTATATTATTGTGTTTTTTTAAAATTGTGCCTAGAAAAACCTTCCTCCTTAAGAAAAATCTTTCTATGTCTTCTTACACCAGGCACTTCAAACCTTGCATTCTTACCCTTTACTTTTTCCCTATTTATTCAGTAATAAAGACATCAACTGATTATTTATTTTTTGTAGGAAATAATACATCAGTGTAAAGAAACCAGTAGTGTCTAATGTAACACAAGTTTCTTCTTAACTACAAGGCATAGTTATCCACAGATAGGAGTGAAAAATGCAGAAGTAAATGTGCTCTTCCTGCAGTGAGTGTTAGGGTGTGTAGCATACATTTCTGTGGGGCTAACAGTTTATTTTATGTGGCAAACAGCCATCTAAATTAATCTTGTGATTCACATTCGTAATACAATGCATTGGACTATCATGAGATCAGCCACAACAAATCCATTTCATAGTGACTGTATTTTATTCACAATCATATTTCTCCTGAAAATCTGGCCAGAATCAGTTCATTTGTTGAGAACATTGATGATATTGATTTCCATTTGCATTCCTTCTCTTCCGTTCCTCCCCTCTACTCTCTTATCTTGGATATGGTCAAATTCTATTTTAAACCCTTCAGGGAAAACAATCTGTATCAAACTGGTATCAAGACAGAGCCAAAGATGCTTGAAAGGAAGCAGAGTGTCTGATATCCCTCATGTACTGAGCTAATGAGCTGTGTTTTTCTCAGAGTTGTAAAAATGTCTCCATTACAAGAACTGTAGTATCAAATGAGTTAGAAAAGTCCTTCTCCAGAGGTGAAAGACACCAACTACTCTTCCAGATTATTACTTCTATTCTAAAGGCTTGGGGCAGTAAAATTTGAAGGTTACTTGCTGCAAGTTTGTTTTTAAATATATTCAGCATGTGAACAGAAGTGTACACTCATTTTTCTCTGTTAGCAGGAAGCTCCTCTCCACAGAAGCTCAGGCTGAGCTGAAGCTTTGACACTCTAATTACCTAAAGACCTGAGGAATAAAACTGCCTCCATTTCTTAATACGGTCATCTTCCTCATGAGAAATAAAGCTGCCTACATTTCTTAATACAGTCATCTTCCTCCTTGTTCTTTTCATCTGATTGTTCTTTAAGCACAAAGAAAAAGAAATCTCCTTCATCTAAGATGCATTCCATGCAAGATTTCTTTCCATCATTTAGATCTACACTACCTGCTTCTGTTCTACTGCCTTTAGGACAGAAGATACTGATGAACAAAGAAGATACTGATCAGAACATACTGATGGAAAGCAAGACTAGCAAGGACACTGCCATACCACACAATATGCCAGTGACTCCAAGCAATCAAAAAGTATAGCGATTTCAGTATCTTAAACCTGCTTTAACATTTAGTAGTGGACAAGTCAACCTTCACCAATCTGAAAAAGTCTGATCTAACCAATAGTATTACCACTGTTTGTGTACTGACCAGCTTGACTGTGCCAAATCTATGGTGCAATAATGCTGATTGTTTTATCTAACAGCATCTTTTTTCCAACATGCAAGACTAATCAGAAGGGAAAAAAATAATTTAAAAAAAAATAAAAAAAAGACTTATTTCAGTAGGAAACTTGCCATTATAAAATCAGTTGCACTGCAATAGCTTCCATTTACTATGCTTATCCTGTGTAAAAACAATAACAGTTCTTTTAACACCAAGGAATTTCTTTAATACCCATGGATAAGTGACAGGACAGAATAAAACCTCCTTCTAAGCAGTAAAATAGTTAATACTTCTAGAAAATTATCTATGCAGCAACTACAAATCATGTAGATAAATGCAAACTTATGAGGGAACTGTAAAGTCCCTCATAACCTGAGTACATCTACGAGCTTGTTTGTGGCAGGATGTGTTGCCTTCTTTGCCTCAGTCTTTAGCGGCAATACCGGTTGTTCTCTGGATACTCAGTACCCTGAGCTGGTGGAAGGGGATGGGGAGCAGGATGTGGCCCTCACTATCCACGAAGAACTGGTTGGTGACCTGCTACGGCACTTGGATGTGCACAAGTCGATGGGGCCGGATGGGATCCACCCAAGGGTACTGAGAGAACTGGCAGAGGAGCTGGCCAAGCCACTATCCATCATTTATCAGCAGTCCTGGCTATCGGGGGAGGTCCCAGTTGACTGGCGGCTAGAAAACATGATGCCCATCTACAAGAAGGGCCGGAGGGCAGACCCGGGAAACTACAGGCCTGTCAGTTTGACCTCAGTGCCAGGGAAGCTCATGGAGCAGATCCTCTTGACAGTCATCACGCAGCACTTGCAGGGCAAGCAGGCGATCAGGCCCAGTCAGCATGGGTTTATGAAAGGCATATCCTGCTTGACGAACCTGATCTCCTTCTATGACAAAGTGACGCGCTGGGTGGATGAGGAAAAGGCTGTGGATGTGGTCTACCTTGACTTCAGCAAGGCTTTTGACACCATTTCCCACAGCATTCTTTTCAAGAAACTGGCTGCTCTTTTCTTGGACTGGCGCACACTTCGTTGGGTTAGAAACTGGCTGGATAGCCGGGCCCAAAGAGTCGTGGTAAATGGAGTTAAGTCCAGTTGGAGGCCAGTCACTAGTGGCATTCCCCAGGGCTCGGTGCTGGGGCCGGTCCTCTTTAATATCTTCATCGATGATCTGGACGAGGGCATTGAGTGCACCCCCAGTAAGTTTGCAGATGACACCAAGCTATGCGCGTGTGTCGATCTGCTTAAGGGTAGGCAAGCTCTGCAGGAGGATCTGGATAGGCTGCACCGATGGGCTGAGGTCAACTGCATGAACTTTAACAAGGCCAAGTGCCGGGTCCTCCACCTGGGGTGCAATAACCCCAAGCAGAGCTACAGGCTGGGAGATGAGTGGTTGGAGAGCTGCCAGGCAGAGAAGGACCTGGGAGTGATGGTGGATAGTCGGCTGAATATGAGCCAGCAGTGTGCTCAGGTGGCCAAGAAGGCCAACAGCATCCTGGCTTGCATAAGAAACTGTGTGACCAGCAGGGCTAGGGAGGTGATTGTCCCCCTGTACTCAGCTCTGGTGAGGCCGCACCTTGAGTACTGTGTTCAGTTTTGGGCCCCTCGCTACAAGAAGGACATCGAGGTGCTTGAGCGGGTGCAGAGAAGGGCGATGAAGCTGGTGAGAGGCCTGGAGAACAAGTCCTACGAGGAGTGGCTGAGGGAGCTGGGCTTGTTCAGCCTGGAAAAGAGGAGGCTCAGGGGCGACCTTATTGCTCTTTACAGATACCTTAAAGGAAGCTGTAGCGAGGTGGGGGTTGGTCTATTCTCCCACGTGCCTGGTGACAGGACGAGGGGGAATGGGCTTAAGTTGCGCCAGGGGAGTTTTAGGTTGGATGTTAGGAAGAACTTCTTTACTGAAAGGGTTGTTAGACATTGGAACAGGCTGCCCAGGGAAGTGGTGGAGTCACCATCTCTGGAAGTCTTTAAAAGATGTTTAGATGTAGAGCTTAGGGATATGGTTTAGTGGGGACTGCTAGCGTTAGGTCAGAGGTTGGACTTGATGATCTTGAGGTCTCTTCCAACCTAGAAATTCTGTGATTCTGTGAAGACAATTGTGTATGCTATTCATATGCATCTGTAACCTTTGCTTCTTCCTTTTTAAAGTCCTGGTACAGGACTTCCTTTTTAAAGTCCTGATTGCACAGGACTTTAATGTGAGAGGTTAATTATGCTTCTGTAAAAACACACCTCGTTTTATCATTTGGAGGTGTGTCAGTTTTCAGTGTTGCTATGTGGCTGACACATTTAAGATTTAGATGAAGAATAAATAGGAATTTACCTTCCTTGAATTACTTATGTTTTCTCCTTCTATCAAGCCCTCTCTTTTTTATTCAAACCTATAAAATCTTGAGTTTTTCAGTCTCATAATTTGTACAGTTCTTACTGTGCCAGCGTCATCCATGACACTAAAAGCAACTCTTCCAGTTCTTCCCCCTTCCCTCCCCCACCCCGGAATTCATTAAAAACAAAAATATAAAAATATCATGCATTCAGATTGCATTACGTTCTTGAATTCTCTATTCTTGGAAAAGAAATAAAAAATAAAATAAATAAGCTTGAAATTTACTTAGACAAGAGTGAAGAATGTCCACAAAAGACTTTAGTATTTTCTTATCTTCTCTAAAAATTCATGCAATCAGTTTCCTCAGTATCTCTACATGTGTTAATATACTTTATTGGTGTCCCTCACCTTCAATACAACATACATGTTTTAACAAACGGATAGTTTCATTCTCTTTTAATTTAAGCTTCTGAGAAGAACCAGTGTAGAGCTCCTGTGGAGTGCAGACAGAAAATCCAAAGTAGTAACGACATACAGGATGGCAATATGTTTGAGATCAGAAAAGAAATACCATAAACTTTTACTCAGAAGTACATGAAAAAGCATCTTCCTGCCTACAGCTGCTGTTTGATCTTTTCAAAACAGGCCTGGATATAACAAAATCCCATTGCAAATCTAATACATAAATGAAAAATGCTATGCTTGCAATTCTGCCTCTGAATCTCATATTGTTGCCTACTTTTAGCTGCTTTTTCTCCTTCATCTTTAACATGAGTGAATTAAGTCAGTGAGTCTTTGTCCAGTCTCCAATTTTATTAGTGCAGTGGGTTATTCATTCTTCTAGGGTTGTTGCGTCTGATTCGAGTGATCTATAAAAGATAGTCACCTTTACTTCGAGTGTCTTTTATCTCATTACAATTCCAAAAAGACTTCTACATACAGTGAACAAAAACAGAATCAATCCTGGCAATATTAACATGCTTAAAGCAACTGAGCAGAAGTACACAGAAGGAAATAATTGTTTAGAAGGATATGAGCAGGAATAGCTCAGAAATAAGTCTTTAATGTCCGCTGGTAACCACTGACGCAGTAAGAAAACATGTACTGCCAATGCATTGCCCTCCATCATCTATATTTAACATTGTTCACCTGATACTAAACAGATCAGTATGCCTCCTAAACAGACCCAAGTTTTCTAAAACAGTCTAGAAAATTTTGAGTATTACATAAATTGCTCTCTCACTTTTTAATAGACTGCCTCATTATTTTCAAAAGAAAATAATATTTCTTTTTGCATGTGTGAGCAGACATGTATATACTGTTTATCTTGGTGTATATGCTACATGGAAGAATTTCATTCAGATGCTGCCCATTAAGATCTTACATCTTCTCCACCAAGGTATCAACAGAATTAGCTCCAGCAGAGTAAGAGGAAACAAAATAAAACAAAACCCCTGTATATTATGAGCTGTCTTTTAGACTCTGTGTTCCCAGTTTGTCTGCAGGTTCAAAAGGTGGCAGCAAAATAGTTGAATGTATCTTCTACGTCTTTGGTAAGTGGGCCAGGTAGCACAACAGAGGCTCCATGCTAGAATGTATAAAGAACTGTAAAATGTGGAGTTTAGACCAAGTCATACCACAGCCCCTTTTAAGCCTCTTACTGGATGTGGAGGCCTGCCTAAGATGGAAGTCCTGTACTTTCATGAAGCTTGTACTCAACTGTTTTGTAAGATATTTTATTACAAAACCCTGGCAGCTGTAAAAAAGAGCTGTGCTTGCCAAATGTCACTACTGAACAAGAGAATCTGGCCCAGATTCCTTAGGACTTCTTTGTATTTGTATATTGCTTACCTATGCAATCCTTCCGATACTAAATTTTGAAACTGATATCTGAAACAAACAAACAAACAAACATGAAAAACAAACCTCCATTTGGTCATTAATTTTACAATACCTGAGTAATGTTGCAATTCGTCTTAGATTTTTCAGTCTACCAAGATTTCTTATTTAGGCAAATTGTTATAGAATTCGTGTTTCAAACAAAATTTTACTTTCACTCTTCATTTCCATCTTGGCAGTGTAAGAGTTGCACACATTGGGATATTTCTGGATAGATACTTTCAACACCTGAGCAATGAATATTTCTCTTCATTACCAACAAATAGCCTCTCTCATGTTTCTGAATAAACAGAAAGAGATTCTAATTATTATTATTATTTTCTTTCTTGCAAGGATAAATATCTTTGGCTTCTTGGTTCCACAATACAATTTACATGCCTTTACATGTTGTATTTCAATTTCTAACCCTCTAACTACTGGACAAAGTCATGTTGATATTACAGGGAGAATTCATTGATTTCTCTAACCAAGAGTAGTCAATGTAAATACACTAGATTTTTAATTTAAAAATTTTATTCTTAATGTTAGTAATGAATTTGGGCTTCACATCCAATAGTAATAGGTATGATACATTATAATTAAATTATAGAATATTTCAAATTACACTCCTATATTTAGGACTGCCTGCACAACTAATAGTTAATTTCTTGCTATGTCAATTGCCTTTTGGCTACTCAATATATAAAAGGTATTAAATGAAGCCAAATCCTGACCCAACAAACCTGTACTTGTATATGCATGTACATCACTGATTTTACAAGACATACATAGTGCCTTCATATCTGAAAGCAGATGTGGTTTCTGTAGTGCTTAGAAATAAAATCATTTGCTGTTTCCAAGGCTGTGCTTTTTCTTGCCTTTTATCTGTGAACTGGTAAAGTATTTTCCAGCACTCCATAAGAATTAAGGTTGCAAAAGTCAATAATAGATGCCTGAATCCCCATCAGAATAAGTCTCTCTTATGCAGCCTCATGTTTTATGCAGATTAGGTTTTTGCTTGATTTTCTATTGCTAGAATACATTAAGCTTTAATGGACCCAGACAGGAATTGGATTACAAAAATTAGAGCTACTGTCATAATCTTTATGGACAAATGAAGGAAAGAATGCAAAAAAATAAAAGTACGTGGGGTGAGGAGTGGTAGGATTTGTGGAGGAGAAATTTTTCAAGACACTTAATGGCAAATGTTCTGAAAATTGTGATTATAGATATACAATGAGATCTCATCCTCAGTCTAGCATAATGAATATTTTCATAATGAATACATCATGAGTTCCTCCATAAGTTTTTGCTATTGCAGCTGAGGTAACTTCTATGAAAAATTTTGTTTCCTCCAGGTTAGACTATCATATGTATGTTCACATTAACTGGAGAATTTACCACAAATATAAATTCACCTACAGACATCTATTAGTAGCTGTGGTGGTTTTACCCAGCTGGGCAGCTGAGCTCCACCACAAGTGCTCTTACTCCTCCTTCTCAAAGGGAAAGGGGGAGAAAATACGATGAAAAGGTCTCGAGGGTTGAGATAAGGATGGGGAGATCACTCAACAGTCATCGTCACTGGCAAAACAGACTCAGCATAGGGATATTAATGAAATATATTACTTATTACTAACAGGCTAGAGCAGCTAGAAACTAAAAACAAAGTAAAAATACCTTCTTCCCATCCTCTCTCTTTTATGTCCTTCCCCAGAGTGGTGCACGGGAATGGGGAATAGGGGCTGCAGTCAGTCCCTAATGCTTTATCTTCGCTGCTCCTTCACGGTCACTCCCTGCCCCTGCTCCACGTGGGGTCCCTTCCATGGGATGCCATCTTTCCCAAACTGATCCTGGGGGGCTGCCCACAGGCAGCAGCTGTTCAAGAACTGCTACAACATGGGTCCGTACCACGGGGTTCCTCTGTCAGGAGCAAACTGCTCCAGCACAGGTCCCCCACGGGCGGCAGCTTCCCCCAGACCCCCTGCTCCTGTGTGGGCTCCTCTCCAGGGGCTGCAGCTCTGGCCCAAGGCCTGCCCCTGCGGGGCCTCTCCATGGGTCACAGCCTCCTCCAGGCCACATCCACCTGCTTCACCAGGGGCTCCTCCACGGGCTTCAGCGTGGAGATCTGCTCCATGTGGGACCCATGGGCTGCAGGGGGACAGCCTGCTCCACCAGGGGCCTCTCTGCAGGCCGCAAGGGAACTGCTGATGCGTGCCTGGAGCACCTCCTGCCCTCCTGCTGTAGACCTGGGAGTCTGCAGGGCTGCTTCTCTCACACTTTTTCCCTCCTCTCTCCCAGCTGCTGTTGCTCAGCAGTTTGTTTGTTTGTTTGTTTGTTTCCCCTTTCTTCAATCTGCTCTCCTATAGGCCCACCCAGCATTGCTTGCTGGCTTCGCCCTGGCCAGCAGCAGGTCCCTTTTAGAGCTGTCTGGACCTGGCTCTGATCTGACATGGGGCAGTTGCTGAGCTCTGCTCAGAGGCCACCCCTGCAGGCCCCTTGCTACCAAAACCTTGCCATGTAGACTCAATATAGTAACAACAACAACAACAAAAAAAAAGCACTTACATGCTTAGTTGCAAACATTAAGGAATAAGATGTGTATAAATACCTTCAAAGGTGAACATACTTGTAAAAAGTCTTACTGTGGACTTACATGTATTCCTGTCTCATTAAAGTCATTGGGACTGGGTATCCAGTCTCTCCATGTCCTCCTAGCTTGATTAGAGATGTTATTCTTTGTTTACAGATCCAAATTAGTCATTTAAGTACTTCTGACATTTCAACCAGAAGTATTACGCATAAGGTACACCATTTAAAAATTGTGTTTCTGTGTCTTTGGCTGAAAACAATGTGACAGGATATGAAGGATTTAAATTCCTTCTACATAATCACCATCAGATTCAGAGATATCCCGAGGTATCCTTATTCTGTAAATAATTGCCTTACATTTCTCTTATAGCAAGGGGCATCTGTGATTAGCGAACTCATTTTTTGTGCCTTGGATTACTGAAACACAGCGGAGCTTTTATCCCCTCATATGTAAATATTTTAAAAATTGCATTCTGTGGGAAAAAGTAAGGGTTTTACATAGTTTATGTAAATCCACAGTTTATGGATTATTATCTTCATATTTGCATTAGAAACAAGAATTAGACAGATTCTTTCATGAGGTAACATTTTCATGCCAAAAGAGTATCTTAGACTGAACATATTTATTACCTGTGTCATGCTATAATGCAGTAAACATCAATAACTTTGATTACTAATGGAAAATCATGTCATGAGCCTCCTTCATCATTTCTGGATGAGCTTTCTATGTCTTGAGAAATCAGGAAGCCTGTAAATGATATTATAGTATAGTGGGAACACAGGTAATTTCATAATAACCTGCTTAACTTAGGTAAGAATACATAATAAATACCAATTGGCCAAATATCTTTTTTTTTTTTTTTCTTTCCCCGCTAAGAATTACAAACAAGGTACTTTCCTACTACAGTTCAAATGAAGAAAGAAAAAAGCATACTACAAAGAAATAGGTTAAAAAAAAAAAAATAGTGGAAGGATTCAGTGATGTTCATGAATACAAAGAATGCTCTTTGAACATCTTTCACGTTGAAGAATAAATACAAGTCCTATAATCACTAATATTGATGTTAATATTAATTATCATGAAAGTATTTAAAGGAATTAAACCCATAGAGGAAAGCACTGAATTACTAATCTGAATTACTAATTCAGATTCAACTTAGTAGTGGATAGTCATTCTTCTTTTAAGAATGAGTCCAGGGAAAATGTCTGACCTTGATTGAGTTATTTTATGTATGTAGCATAGAAAATTCCATCCCTGATATTACCTATTTGTATGTAAATATTATAAATTCATATACCTGTTAATACACATAAAAATACATGAAGGTATTGATATATATGTACATATGTATATATGTATACATATATATGTCCTGATTGTGGAAAACAAAGATTTTGTGAATGACATTACCCACACATTCAATTTTTTGTTTAATGTTAGAGATAACATGACAGTTTGCTCAAAATATAAAAGGGACAGCATGGTAATAATGCATAAAATTATCTTTTAAAATTATGCTGGACTAGTGATTTTTCAATTTTAATATTGCAGAGATCACATTTCAAAATACTGCTATTATTTTTTTCACTGAATTATTCTTTATCATCTGTTTATAGAGAGAACAATAGCAAAACGGTATCCTACTGAACTCAATAAAAAATCCTGATTCATACATTAACTATATAGCTCCAATAAACTTTGATATAAAGGGCAACAGATAAGATGATAATACTGTGTACAACATCATCACCAAAGAGGTGAAAGGAGAATATAGGATTCTAAAAGAAGCATCTATAATACCTAAAAGGCCAATTTTGTTGTATACAATACATAAAGACTCTGGGAATTCAACCTGAGACTACAAAACAAGATAAAAGTTCTCAACTGGCCTTTATTTTTATTTTTATTTTTATTTTTTTTAATATAGTTTTAGGGATAGCGTGTGTAGTTTTATGGAAAATGAAATAAAGATAAGGAAACAATGAATGAAAAAAAAAAAAACAAATGACAATTTCAACTTTTCAAAAAGTTAACTTCAGTTTAATATTTTTTCATGTGATCTGTTAAATATTGATCACATAGTGACTTACCGACTGAATTTTTCTTAATAAAGCATACAGAGCAAGGTCTTTTTGTCAGAAGACATGTCACTTTTGTAGTATTCCAATGTTACACCTTTTACTCAATGCTCCTTGAGTAAAAATAAAATCTTTTTAAGTTTTGCCTATATAAGGCTCAAGGCATCTTCCTTCCTTCCTTCCTTCCTTCCTTCCTTCCTTCCTTCCTTCCTTCCTTCCTTCCTTCCTTCCTTCCTTCCTTCCTTCCTTCCTTCCTTCCGTCTTTTCTTTCTTTCCTTCTTTCCTTCTTTCTATTTTAGAAAAATTATTCATACTAAATTCCTTGGTGTCCTGATAATTTACTAAAATCTTGAAGGTCTCTTCTAACCTAGATGATTCTGTGTTTCTGTGTAAACTTAGAATAGAATGATAGTCCGTCTTAAAAGAGTACATATCGACAATAAATCTACTTATTCGGTTAAAAAGTTAATCAAATTATTAGAGGACTTTTCAATCTTCATCCACCACATCCAGTGTTTTTTCTCTCAGTTTTTCCATAAAATCCCATACAAACATAAAACTTCTAAAAAATTATAAAGGTGTGTGCAGTTTCCTTTGTCATAGTTTGGATTACTGTTATTATTAATATTTATTTATTTATTTTTGACTAGAAGTCCTTAAAAAGGGGTACAATAACTGACTATTATTCCTTATTTTAACATAAAGGTAGGAGGTCCATCTTTGTCAGACATGTTTCTTCTGCATTTATCTGTGTCACTTCCTTGTTTCATGAAAACTGTGTTTAACTTCTGTGTTCCTTATTCTTATTTACGTTTCATGCCTCAGTTTTTAAAGTGTTTCTGTGGATACTTTTTATGTCTTTGCCTCTCTAGTTTCCAGCCTCAGTCTCCCCCCTTCCTAAGACACTTGTTATATGTCTTGCAGTACACCTACATCATAGAGACATAGAATCATTTAAGCTGGAAAAGGCTCATAAATTCATCAAGTTCAACCACCACCTAACACTACCATCAAATACTGACTCATGTACCCTCTTCATTCAAGAGGGGATAATGGTTTCAGCACAGGAAAAAGACACAAATCTGTGACTACTGTTGGAGACAATCCAGAATCAACCTTAAGGCCTTGGTCATCCTTAAGCCCTTAGTTCAGCTTGTAGGATAGACAGTAGCAGTCTAATCAGCTCTAAATACAGTGAAGGTTGGACAGAGTGTGGTCAAGTTAGAGTTTCCCAGAATTTTAGCTACTGAAATCTTATTGGTTTCTCTGATATACGCAGAGTCAAATTTGGGTGACATTGAGTGTGGCAAATGACACTAATCACTTACTTAAAACCAATCACCTGTAAAACTTCATGCCCCCATTCCAAAGTACAGGAACATTTATCCATGTAACTTCCAAAAGCTCTTTCTCAGCAGCTGTACTCTTTTGGAAGAGACGTAATTAAATGCCTGTTTGCAACTGGCATGCTTCAAGTTCCCAAGTGTCTATTTCAGAACATGTGTAGGGATGTGACAGTGGAAGAGTCTAGATAATACCTCACACCTCAATATTTCCACAGCTCTCACTTGTCTTGTGTGCAAATTTTAACAGAGACAGACAAACAAAATGCTTTCATAACAAGATTTCACCTTTGTGAAAATGTAGACCTCCTAACTCAAGTGGAGGATGGGACCTCATCATCCCTGTTCCAAGTGATTAGAGTGCTTTGCCTCTCTTTATGAGGAAGTGATGGAAGATTCTTGATGAGTTTAATAGGCGTGGAAAGAAAAGCCCCTCTCATTTCTATTTTCCCATTGGGGATCCACCTTTCCCGGTCTTTGATATATCTGATTATTCAGACACCATTTTTCACCTCTGAAGGAAAGTTTTAAAAACATGACTGTTTGGCTTGGTAAGAGGATAGGCTCAGTCACACCCAGTTAGGCTGGTTGGAGTGCTATGTTGACTGTGCACTATTTTATTGGACCAGTTAATCTTTAAGACTTTTATATAAGGGAAGAACAGCTTCAAAAGGCCAGACTGAGAATGCTCCTTCTGTCTCCTTTACCAGATGATGTGTATAGTTTGTGATAATGTCAAGAAAAAAAGAGGAGAAAAGCCAAGATTCTACATCCTTGTTGAGAGCTGTCAGTCTGAGAATGAAAGAATAGCATAGAGTTAGAAGAGTGTGAAATTACTGTTACTACCTATATAGGTAGGCCTACAGTCAACGGGCAGATTAGAGATGATGATTATATCCAGAGGAAAAGAGACATATTAAAGTATGTAGGTATTTAACCTATTGGAAATAAAATATTTTATATTACTTATAGGATTTTCATAAATTATATAAAATGTTAAAATTATACACTGCATGTAATGAATTCATTTTCAGTTGTGAATAATGATAGCGAATAAATTATGATCCCACTGAAAAACTATTGGTGGATTGTTATTGGTAACATATTGGTTTGATTTTATTTTTCTTTTCAGCCAGCTAACATTATGAGTTCTACCAGATTCATATTTCTACATCATGGTAACAGAGAGAGAGACCCATTTGCTCTGGCAACGGAGTTATAGAACTCTTGGCAAGAGTAGACAGATTTTTTTATTGTAAAATCACGTGATTATGCTGTGAGAACTGTTTAATATATCATACAAAACCAGACAAGCAATAACTTCTACACCCATGCATAAGTCTTCCAAGGATATTCTGAACCAGAAATTGCTTCTAAATATTTCACAGCCATTGATAGATTTTTCCATGAATGTCTATATCAACTTTTTGGATATATGTATTCTTTGCTACAAATATCATCCTGTAGCAATGAGTTCCACAGTTTCATTATGCAGTTTGCAGGGGAAAAAAAAAAAAGGCAAAAAACAAACAAACAAACAAACCTTTTCTGTTTATTCTGATAGACTTCATCTAATGTTTTTCATTTCTTTAGTTAGGAATTACAATAAAAATGCATACTTTATTTTTATTCTAAATGCCATTTAGAATTTAAAAAACACTACAAGATGTTCCTTAGCTGAATGTTTTTTGTTGTTGTTGTTGTTGTTTTCCAGGCTGAAGAATTCTTCCAGGTTTAATCTTTTCTTACTTAGAAGCCCCTTTGTATTTCATGTCACATTTATCAGCTTTCTGAGATGTATTGTGCTTCTATTACATTCATTTTGGAATGATAAAACCAAGATTGCATAGAGTGTGTACATTGTGCATATATGCATTAGCATGACTAACTTTTTTCCTTTATTTATTTATTTATTTATTTATTTTTAAGTTATGGACTTTGGAGTAATCTGCTTATGGTATAACACTAAAAGCTTGGAAAAACAAAACAAAACAACAACAACAAAAATTCTGGTCCATGCTTCTAATGAAAAATCAATCTAGGAGGTTAGCATTATAATTCTGTTATTTACCTGCCCTTGTTAGCTATATTTTGCAAAGTTGCAATCTCTGTGGTAGAACTGGGACCAGTATTAGACTGTGAGATCCATATTTTTCAGTGCTACTATCATGCAAGCTTAGAATTTCTGGTTACAAAGTTCAGCTGATCCAGCAATTAGTTGTCAAATCATACTGAATGCATATATGACCAACCCATATGTTTCTACATGGCACATGTTCATCTGGTAGTGGAAATACAGCCCAAAACATTCAGTTCCACCTCATTTAATTTTAGTGTAAACATATTCAGATTTCTTGTCTCTACACGTGTTCTTATAAGGCAACAAAGGCTAGTTAATTCAATTCTGTTTGATCATTATCACATAAGAATTACAATAGGCTTCTATAGCTGTCATATTTCTGGTCTTTTTAAATTTCAAGTGCAATCACAGAACAGCTATGCCCTACTCTTTCCCATTTATTCCTAATGAATGGAGCACAGAATTGATAGGCACCCTTTCAAAAAGAAGTGACAGTACTGAAAAGCATTAAAAACTGCCATCCTGTGTCCTTTACAACTTCACAATTTAAACTCACTTTCAGGAGAAAAAAAACTGCTGTTATCTTCAGATTAAAAGAGGATCTCATTGATTGTTTACCTCAAATACAAAGCCTTTCCAAAGCAATTAGCAAAATACAGAAAGTAGTATCAGAAGAAAATTCAATGGCTCTGTTGGAAATGTCACACATACACTGGCTCATTTCTAAACTTTGTCCCTGTTTAAGTCTAGCAAAGTAAAATGTGAGAAAAATAAAGCCATTAAACTTTTATGAATTTGACTTCATTTAAAACATATGATTTTTAATTAGCAAATTAATTTTATTTATTTATTTATTTATTTTTAGTGCAGTATCTACAGGGAGGACTATCTGGGTAATTAAACAGAAGTAGTATGATTTAAATTGTACTTCAATACTTTTTCATGATAATTAATGTCTTCATATAGCAAGTCACTTCACCTACATAACGTGTTGTCTACTTTAAACAGCTGTTCCCCACTGTGGTATTTAATACACATCCTGAAGCTGAGAGATGGATTAAAGAAGAGATGGGGTGGAGGGTAAGGGGGGGTAATTATGTTCAATTCTGAATTAAGAAACCTATATGTATGCACATACATGAGTTCCCATAGATCTGCCAGAGGATTACAAAAGAAGCAAGACTTTCGACTTAGTTCTTCCATGGAGTTGAGGATCACTATCCTCTAAGACATTCAAAGATGCAAGTGGCAGGTAGGTATAGGAACTATGGGCCTCATCCAACCTGGTCTTGAACACCGCCAGGGATGGGGAATCTACAACCTCTCTGGGCAACCTGTTCCAGAGCCTCACCACCCTCTGAGTGAAGAATTTCCTCTAATCTAAATCTCCTCTCTTTCAATTTAAAATCATTCCCCCTTGCTAATATCTGATTGAGTAAAAGAGTTGCTCTCCATCTTTTTAAAAGTCCCCTTCAAGTACTGAAAGGCTGCAATGAGGTCACCCCAGAGCCTTCTCTTCTGTAGCCTGAACACCCCCAGCTTTCTCAGCCTGTCTTTGTAGGAGAGGTGCTCCATCCCCTTAATCATCTTTGTGGTCCTCTTCTGGACCAACTCTAACAGTCTTGCTGGGGGATCAGACCTAGACTCCAAGTAGGACTTCACAAGGGAAGAGCAGAGGGGAACAATCCCCTCCCTCCACCTGCTGGCCCCTCCTCTTTTTGCCCAGGATGCAGTTGGCCTTCTGGGACAAGTGTGCATTACTGGTTCATGTTGACCTTGTCCATCAGAACCCCCAAGTCCTTCTCTGCAGTACTGCTGTCAATGACCTCTTCTCCCAGTCTGTACTCTTGTCTGGGATTGCCCTGGCCCAGGTGCAGCACCTTGCCAGACTTGTTGAACCTCATTAGGTTCACATGGGCCCACTTCTCAAGCTTGTGTGAGGTAAGAGAAGGTATTTTTAGGTTCATGTTTTTTGTTTTGTTTTGTTTTGTTTTCTCAGTGCTCTAGCGCGCTAGTAATAGGTAATAAATTTCATTAATCTCTCCATGCTGAGTCTGTTTTGCCTTAACGTTAATTGTTGAGCGATCTCCCTGCTTATCTCAACTCTTAAGCCCTTTTAATCTCATTTTATCCCCCTTTACTCTATGAGGAGGAGGAGTGAGGGGTTGGTGGTGGAGGAGTGAGAGGTTGTGGTGGAGCTCAGCTGCCTAGATAAGTAAAACCATACAAAGTGGTATGACTTTTTTTTTCTTCCCCCCACTTCTGAGTGTGTAAGAAGACAATTTCTGGCAGCCACAGGCTGTAGAAGACAATTTAAGTCATCATTCTCTTTCATGGTAAGTGCCATGGCTAGATTAGTCATTCATAAAAGCTATTTAAGTATGGCTTTCAGTTAACAGTCAAAATAAAAAAAAAAAAAAAAAAAAAAAAAAAAGGAAATAAAAAGAAAGAAAACCAACTGTAGTTTCTTATACCAAGAAGTTATTTGTGGTAGGTTTTTCTTCTGTTGTTGTTTGTTTGTTTCCCTAGTACAGGATGGGAGATGTCTTGGTTATGATGTGGATTTACTTTTTGTTAAAAACAACGTTCCTCCATAGCCCAAGACAGATAAAACTGGATAGGGATGTCTCTCCTCCCCACTTAAATTAAGTTTCAGGATAGGACAGGGCAGGCCCATATGCACTGGATGTTCTCCAATGTTCACAACATCTTTCTGATTCTTCACGTTGTAGATCAGTGTAGTCAGTGAGAAACTGCACTAAGAACATACCAGAGATAGCCCATTATACTTGTTAATAAATCTGACAGAATAAAAACAGCCTGTATGATTTTATATTTGGTGATGTCTGATACTCTGCACCAACATATAAATAGTCTTCCCAGAAATGGTGTCCAAGAACATTATCTTGTTTTATTCTCTTTGTTCTGTTATTTGAAGGATATGACAAGAGAATAACAAATAGTTGAGCTATCTAAGCCTAGTAAGGTACAGCTATTAACTTGTAAATGTGGCATGTGAAATTCCTATCTGTTACAACAGCAAACTAAGAATTTCTGAGTTCAAAATACAGAATCACAGAATTGAAGGGGTTGGAAGGGACCTCGAAAGATCATCAGGTCCAACCCCAACTACTACTACCCCAACTACCTGCCAAAGCAGGTTCCTTAGAGCAGGCTGTCCAGATGGGCCTTAAATATCTCCAGAGAAGGAGACTCCACAACCTCCCTGGGCAGCCTGTTCCAGTGCTCCATCACCCTCACCATGAAGAAATTCTTTCGCATGTTGGTGTGGAACTTCCTGTGCTTTATCTTGTGACCATTACTCCTTGTCCTGTCCCTACAAACCACTGAAAAGAGGTTGGCCAAATCCCTGTCTCCCACACCTCAGGTATTTATACACATTGATGAGATCCCCTCTCAGTCTTCTTTTCTCCAGGCTGAACAGACCCAGGTTTCTCTTCCTTTCCTCATAAGGAAGATGCTCCGGGCCCCGTATCATCTTTGTAGCCCTCTGCTGGACTCTTTCCAGGAGATCCCTGACTTTTTTGTACTGGGGAGCCTAGAACTGGACACAATACTCTAGGTGAGGCCTGACCAGGTCAGAGTAGAGGGGGAGGATCACCTCCCTTGACCTGCTGTCCACTCTCCTTTTAATGCACACCAGGATCCCATTGGCCCTCTTGGCCACAAGGGCACACTGCTGGCTCATGGTCAACCTGTCATCCACTAGGACCCCCAGGTCCTTTTCCTCAGAGCTCCTCTTCAGCAGGTAATCCCCTAGCCTGTACCAGCCTGTACGCAGCCTGTATACCATCATGCTAAATTTTCATGTGTATTTATTACATCACAAGATCTAAGAATTTCACACAATCTATAGCATAAAATAGATAATAAAATCTATTTCATAAAAGATTCAATCCATCTGAGAAAACAATTCTTATTATCTCTGTCCAACAATTTTTATTGTTTCTTTACAGAGACAGAGAACCAAATCCTTATAATGATTTGTTTTGCACTTTCAGTGGACAAGGGAGTTTTGTGGCTCTGATGATACCTGGTAAATTATTAAGCCATGTTAACTTGTTTGCTTTTAATCATCTTCTCACATTTTAATAATCTTCTGCACCAACATTTTATATGCAGCTTATGTGTACTAGAAAGTAGAACTCAGACTTAAATACCTGAAGAAGTATGTTCAAATTCATTTAACCATTTCCAACTACATACATTTACAAACACGCATGTACATGTATAAAGGTACATATAGTCATACACACAGCAAAAGAAAGCTTTTAGTATGCTGGAATGGTCCAGTGGAGGACTGCAAAAATGGTTAGGGGACAGGAGCGCTACACATGTTAGATCATGCTGAGGGCCAGGATTGTTCAGCCTAAAAATGTGTGCACTAAAGAAAGTTTTACTATTCTTCAGCTACCTTGATAAATGATAATAAGTAATTCACAGAGTGATGCTTGGAAGCGAAGAACAATTGCACAAGAGGCAAAATTATCAAAATACCTTAAAACATCTATAAAGAGATGTTTTGCAAAACAGTTCACTTTATAAAGCCCTACCTATCTAACTTTCAATTTAAATAAGATGTCAAAGTAAGCAAGCATTCATGGTTACCAATTAAATCAGGTTATGGTTAGAGCTGGCTAACAGGTTATGGCCTGCTTGCCACAGAGATTAAGATAATAAAATTAAGGTTGAGTGCAGCAAAGTTCACTACCTCCCTCTTATTGCTGACTTCCAGAAAACAAAATTGTGTTAAGCTGATTTATGTTTCCAGAGCTTGGATGAATATTTGAAAGTGGTTGATTGTGATGCAGCTTGCCATTTGTTGCTGCTCCAGGTATTCTTTGTTTGCCTCTGCTGCTTGCTTGCTTGCTTTTTCATTTTCCACCATAAATGTGAGGTTCAGTTTTTTTAGCAACATAGCTTTTTTTTTTTTTTTTTTTTTTTTTTAATCAGGACTCTTGCATTTCTATCATCTGAGATCTCTAAAAGCTGCCACTGTGTTGCAACTAAAAATAACTAATTTCTAGTTTTAAATTACTCAAACCCAGAAACAAACCAAGCAGTGAAGAAAAAAAATATATCAAATCTAATCATCATCAACAACAAATGGCTATTCCCATTATTCATTTCTTGTTCATTAATGATTATATTACATAAGAAATAACTGGTTGACATAGCATAGATTAAAAGTGTAGAGGTTCATATAAAGGGCTGGTAATTGAAAGCATAGCAATAACTTTTACCATTTAATATTGTCCTGAAATTTACCAGTTCAAATATTCTAGCAATGTTGTACAACTAAAGGTATCATTCTTTTTCCTTTCATAGCAACTTTGGAAATTTAATTAGGAAAATACAAATCAATATCTTGTTTACACAGAGTTTATTGTTCAGATTGGTTCCTGAAAAGTAATTATACAAAACACTTGGAATAAATGTTGCATCATTATGGAAATTGCAGTGATGCAGTCCTCTCAGCAAAGTCAGGTTTAATAATCTGCTGCTACTTGCACAACACTTTCCTCTCCTTCCCTTGTCTGAGGTATCATGGTGTTTGGAAACCTGAACGGGAGTATGCAGGGTGACCTGATGCAGTGTTTAATGGAATACAGGGCTGTTGCTGCTGCAAAGCCCCGGGAGGGAATTCAGCTGGGAATAAGTTGTATCTTTGCATGTAACAGCTCTATGCTGTTCAATCTCACCACTTCTTCAATTAAAGAATGATTTTATTAGGATTTTGCCAGTGGCAATGAGGCAGCTGGCAAACGTCTGTTACCGCTGGGTGCTTCCAAATATTGTATCTTCCAGCCCATGGGATATAGCAAATTGTGTGATATGATATCATGGCTCAAAATACAGGCTCTGGAAGACACTAGTGCTGAGACTATATCAAAATGTCAGACAATTAGGTTTTTCTGTTATGTGTGCAGAGTAAGTCCCCTAAGTACCTAAAGATGTACTGATGAAAAATAAGGCCAGCACCCATGTGGCTGTGGCTAACAGATTACTTACCCTTCCTCCCTGTGTTATGATGGTATCTCAATTAAATAAAATTCATCAAGCCAGGCAAAATTGAAACACAGATGAAGAACATATGGATTGTTGTGCTGTGGCTTTCTCCACACTTTACCAAATTCTTTACTGTCATTAATTGTTTTAATCTGGTTCTTGAGTAACTGGCCATTGACTCTGCCTCTGAATTTACAGATTTAATCTCCTAAGAAAAATGACTCCTTTAGGAACTTTAAACCTGAGAAACAATACCCATATTCTCTGCTACAGTGATTTCAGCAACATTTGTGTAAAAGCCTGATTTCCTCTGTGACCCTACTCTATACCATTAGAAGAAGTCTTACAAGAGTTTGAAGCTCAGTTGTTATTAAATCCAGTAGATCTTTATTGCTGAATCTGCCTGATGGAATGCTTCTTCCAGAATCTGACTGGAAATAGATATTTGTGTCATGTCTCCCCACCCCAGAAAGCACTTGGCTTTCCCTTTCCAATTCAAATGAAAAACAAGTGACAGATCTATGCATTTAATGCCAGGGGCATCAAACACAAACTTTTACCTTTGTTATTTAACAGCCACACTAAGCCTCTGCAGTCAAGACCTGAGCTCTGAACACATCTCATAGAACCTTGTTCTTTAGAACAAATGGATAATACTCTCAGATAAGAGAAACAAGCCTCTTTATCACAGAACCCTTAACTTGCCTCCTTAAAGTGTTAGAATGGCATGACTTTTGTAATAAAACTACTTTTTTTTTTTTTTTTTAATATTGTATCATTATTTTTATCAGTGTCAAAGTGTCAAATGCATTTCAGGTCTGCTCCTGTGATCGCATGTCTTGACCAATGGCTTTCATTGGTGTAGGCCATTTATATATGTTGGGCATTGTGTTTTTTTTGACAGTAAGTAACATGCAACTATTGAATTATGAGGGTCCTTTTATCTCTCTATTCCAGTGCACTGTAAACAAAAGAGCTTTATTTTCCAAAGTCAGGGTATTGACTGGTTAGTGCAGCTTCAGCAGAGCAAAATGCACAGGTCATGCATTTTCTGAGGGATGCTCTGCATCTTGGCACTGGTGGTTAGTGCTCAGAGTTTTCAAAATCAGGTATGGGAGAACTAGGTAAAGAACTGGGAATTCTGTGCATTTTATTCTGTACTAATGTGATGAAATAAAGTCAGGTAACAGAACAACTAAATGTCAAGTTGTGTGTTAGCTACCAACTATATATTATGCAAAGCCCATTACAGGGGGATACCTCCTGTCTGAAAAGACATTTCCAGCTTAGTACAGCAAACTGTAGCAGGCTGTTCAATATAGCAGCTCAGGCTAGAAAGTGGGAAAAAGTCTGATGATTCTTCACCCCACATTGAACATCAAACATAGGAAGTGTGACCAGCGGCTGAATGGTGTTCTGCAACCACAGCAAAGATTTTCTTTGTAGTGAGTGTCACCATTTGATTTCATGAAACTAATAATGATTTAACTGGAAAAGAGTAAGACTATGATCAGGTGGCAAATAATTTTCCAGAGATTTCTGTTTCAGGTATGTGATTTCAGATGTTCCCATCTATGAACTACTGCAAAGACTAGAGGGGGGCTAAACACAAAGAGCAAAACATAATACATATGTTTATTTTGTACTGGACTGGTTATTTACAACTTGTTCATACCAGAACAACTTATTTTATATTTATATGCCTTATAAGGAAATGACAGGAAACTCAGTTAATGAATCTCTCCACAGAAAAGCTGGATTGCTTCATGTTTGAAGACAAACAGAAGAAAACAGCTAGATTATTCAACTAAAATTCTGTAACTGGTGGCTGTAGGGAGAATCAAACTGTTTCAAATCGTAAGTTTCTGGCTAATCCAGTTTAAAACGCACAAACTTGCTTTGAGAAACATAATTTTTGACAGGAACAGTGCTTTAGTGCGGGACTCTGAGATATCCACAAGCAGTGAAAAAGAATTAAAAATATTATACAGTATCAAGTCTGCTCTTGACAGGAGCATACATTTATAAAATGTTCTTGTAACTTGTATAGAGGTGCTATGGGAGAGACTTGTTTGAATTAACTATCCATCCTTCATCTCATAATGTGACAACTAGATATACAGAGAAGGGAAATAACACAAGTTGCAGGCAATGTTTGCTTAGCTGGAATCACTCCAAAATCTCTTTGCAATACAGAATATATAAAACAGTAATTTTTAAAATGAACTTATCTGGCAGAACACTATGAACCATAGTTCATTCATAAAACCCCATTTATTCCTGATGTTACTTCTTTGATGATACCTTTTTTTTTTTTTCTTTTTTTTTCCCTGCATAAAATGGTAAAAGAAATGTGGCGAATATTACAACCAAAGCACTTCCATTGATTTGTACAGTTGCTACTAATTTTTATTCATAGAAAGATGGATACATCACACCAAAGATTTCTTCTAATGATTGCTAGTCATCAGATGTGTTTGATCCCCAAATCGGAAAGGTTGACTACTATTGCCTCATTATTTCAAATTACCTATATTGTGGGAACACTTCCTTGGTTCCTTTCAGCTTCAGCTTCTCTTTTGCCTGGGAAGCATACAGACATATCATCAGAAACTTTGGCAGAGCTTCCTGGTAGGCCATCAGATCTGGCAGATCTACCTGATAGGTCAGCCAACTTGTTCATTGTTGTACAGCAGATCATATGCTAAATGGATTAGATGCTAAATTCAGTGTCCTGTCTCTTGCGTATTTCTGACTCTTTTTCACTGTGTTAGAAATTATCCATAGCAGAAAATATGAATATGCCGTTCATTTCCTCAAGTTCTTCTATTAAAATCATGTAAGGCAGTCACCTAGGCTTTTTCTCTAGATACTGCAAAGATGTAGACGCCTTTGCTAAGCAACCTGGTGCATCTTTCCAGGAAAAATAAATTTCTTAAACAGAGTGGAAATCTCTTTGGTGACTGTCTTTCTTCATGTCTTTCTACATATATGAAGGATGGACAACAATCTTCTGCAAGATGCCAGGTGTTGAACAGAGTAATCATATTGAAAGGGTCAACTAGAAAGTAGGCAAGACAGTGATAATAACAAGAATCCCTACTAATGGGAAAGAGAAAATTCCTACCTTACTACAAATTGCAATGAGCATGTGATATATGAGTATAATTTGAATTACTAGACATATTCTTAAGAGTTCTTCTAAGTTTAAAGTGCTTGAGTAACATCATAAATTGTTGTCAGAGGTAATTAAGAATAGGATCTAATAAAGATCTCCAGATGTGCACAATACTCTTATCAACATCCTTTATTCCTCTGGAAATCCAGTGAAATTTCAAATTTTCACTTGCAACCTTAAAAACAGTGAACATAGTTCAAAGGTAAGAGCTGCATATTGAAACCTACCTATAAAATTATAAAATATTTTAGAGAAAGGTTGATAGCACATTTTTTGTGCTATTTTATTTTCAGATAAGTATATTTTTATCAGATGTCTCAAACACAATTTTGCAGCTCTGTACAAATGAGAAAAATAGCACCTCTTTTCACCAAGATGTCCTCAAAAGCTCCTCTATATGTAGCAATTAGTTCATTATTCTGAGTTCGTGTCTAGCGTCAGATTCGACACTCTAAAAATACAACTCATACTTACAATAAGTAAATGTATTTTCTGCCTGAAAGACAAAGTACATAAAATAGGAACACTAACAAAATCAGTGTGTGATGAGATCTGAGAACTAAATTCATATTTAATCAAAGTATGATTACTGGGAAGGATTAACTAGCTCTGGGAAAACAAAAGGAAAAGAACATATTCTTCTTGCAGCTCCCTTTTACAGGCCAGTGAGACAAATGTTTTGGTTTAGAAGCTACATTCACTAATATCTGGAAACATCTTTAAGTTAATGAAACATCCTTTTGAAATGTTCTTGTATAGGGATTGCACTTACTTGTTATATTTATGAAGCTAATGGAAGGATATCTTCTTCAGAAAGTTTTTTCTTGCTTTCTTCTTTTTTTTCTCCAACTACATGTCACATTGTTAAGAAAAATACCATGTGTTCTTTTTTTCATGTTATCATAATAACTTCACACAAACTTAAGTAGCAGCAGCCCAGCAATTGTCTTAGCTTGTGCTATCTCTACCTGTGTTCACTCTGCAGAGAGCAAAATAACAATCCCTATCTTGAATCACTGGTTACTCAGGATTTTGGTTCAGAAAGAGTTTTCTTATGATCTGAACTTGCCAGAAAGGGCCATTGGTAAGTGGATGCTAGAGATCCTTCCACTCACAGCAACATTAGCTTCAAAGCTCTAACAAGATTTACCATATAGTCCGTGATGAATGCATTCAAAAAAGGTCAAGAAAACAATGACAGTTTTATTGTTTTGTTTTATTGCTTTTTTTCATCTACTCTTTTATCTCCATGTGGTGACCTTTCACAGAAGTCTAAAATATATTAAAAAAAAATAGAAAAGGAAAAAAAGGGGGGGGGGGGGGGGGTGGAGAGATTGAGAGAGAGAGAGAGAGAGAGAGAGAGAGAGAGAGCGAGCCTGTATTAAATTTAAACCTAAAGATCCCACGGGGCTTAAACTCTGTTTCCCTTGATGATTAAATCGTTGTCCCAAAATGCTCAGAAATACTACCCCCCCTCCCCCCCCCTTTTTTTTTTTTTAATAAAATAAAACATAGTTTATTTATAGAGATGAAACAGAGACTAAATGACGTTTAGAGTATTTTTTTTTCTAGGAACTAAGAAAAGTTATGAAAATGAGTTTAACCATATATATGGTCCATTTTTATACACGCAAATTTGACATTGAGATTTTCGTGAACAGAGTGACACGTCCATGCATATAAACACAAGAACACAAGTACTAAAAAAAAAAAAAAAAAAAAAAAGGTTTACTTTGTATCATCTTCCCTGAAAATACTTCTTTCATAATTAAAACATGTTCCCCTCATGAAAAGAATAATCGTTCAAAGGCAGGTTTAAGTGTCCCCAGAGCACAGGAGTTTTTGCTTCTTGTATCAGCTTTCTTTGTGTCTGGGGAAGAGACTACACCTCCCTTCCAGGCATGGCTGTTTCAATAAGACTATCAATGTGATTTATCTTTGGCCTCATAACTCCAGACATTCTATTGCTTTACAGTGAAATATGACTCCTTAGAACTCTTCTAGCCACACTCTTCAGGTCTGTGGAGTTTTAAGTGCTGATGAAGAATGGTATTATTTGGCTTCCAAGCTGACTGTTTGCCAGATGTGCCTCCTTGTTAAAGTTCCCTTGGCACTTTTGGTCAAGGAAGATTGTTAATCCTTTTAGCTTGGTCAAATTCCAGTTCAGGGAGTTCCATTCTGCCCATATCAACTCCCTTCCCCCACTTTAATAAGAATACCTGAGGGTTTTGTTGGTTTGATTTCTGTTTCTCATGTAAATTGTCACGTGATTTTATTTTTATGAAATTTTATAATTCATCTGAAAATGCATCATATAATAATAAAGTAAAGGGAAAATGTTGGTATAATGGAATTCAAATTCAAGACTAAATGTCTTGAAATTGACAGTTAGTAAAATATATAGGAATTAAAAGCAATCTATAAACATGGGGCAGCTAGTTTTTTTCTTAAAAAAAAAAAAAAAAGTGGGATATTGCTTCACTAGTTCAATCCCCATGAGCTGTTAATGGAAACACAGACCAATTTCAAACACATGTAATATTAAAATTGAATAATACATTTATGAGAATGACCACAAGTGATTGTGGAAAGAGGATGCATATATTTTAAAATTAGGGACAGGGCAGCAACCTAGAGAATAGTAAATTTAAATAGAGATTTAAAAAAAACCAAAGTGGATATAAAAGTGCAAATCATATTCAGAAATTTCATATGAAAAATTGTTGTTTACTGTTTTATATTATATAATATATATATATTTAATATATATATATTTAATATATTATATATAATATTTATATATATAATATATATATATATATTTTTTTTTTTCCCCAGGAGTACTGGAATCTGAACAACACTGGCTCTATTCCACCTTTGCTTTCTGTCTTTTGTGAAATATTTTGGGTTGTTATTTATTTTCCTAAGGAATTTTTGGAATGATTTCACACAAACTAACATACACTTTTGGTAATTCTATAACCATGTCTGACTAGTGACATCTTTATGAAGAGGAACATTACTTTTATTGTTTTTTTAATTTAATATTACTATGATTGCTAAAGTTAATCCATGCTTTTCTTTAACGTCTGGGTACATTGTTTAGTGAGCTTGGTTATCAAGAAAACAGGGTTCAGGGATGGCATCTAGCCACATAGCCCAAGCCCCAAAAGGCAGTGGCAGGGACCAGGCGAATGATGGACTGCTCACTGCAGGAGAAGATCAGGTTCAAGACCAGCTAAGGAACATAAAGTTGTACAAGTCCATGGGACCTGATGAGATACATCCATGCATCTTGACAGAACTGGTGGATGTAGCTGCTAAGCCACTATCCCTTGTATTTGAGAAGCTGTGACAGTCCAGTAACATTCCCACTGACTAGAAGAAGGGAAACATAATCACCATTTTTAAAAAAGGAAGACCCAGGGAACAATAAGCCAGTCAGTCTCACCTCTGTTCCTGGCAAGATCATAGAGTAGATCCTCCTGGAAACTAGGCCACGGCACATGGAAACTAGGGAGGTGATGGGTGATAACCAACATGGCTTCATTAAGGGCAGATCATGCCTGAAAAATCTTGTGGCCTTCTACAACGGAGCTACAGAATTGATGGATAGGGGGAGAGAAACTAACAACATCTGCCTGGACTTGTGCAAAACATTTCACACTGTCCCTCATGATATACTTGTCTCTAAATTGGAGAGACATGGATTTGACAGATGAACCACTTGGTGGGTAAGGAATTGGCTGGATAATCACACTCAAAGAACTGTAGTCAATGGCTCAATATGCAAGTGGAGTGGTGTTCTTCAGGGCTAAGTACTGGGACTGGTGCCGTTTAACATCTTTGTCAGGGATATGGATGGTGAGATTGCATCCTCAGCAAGTTTGCTGATGACTCCAAGCTGTGTGGTGTGGTCAACACACTGGAGGGAAGAGATGACACCAGAGGGAACTGTACAGATGTGAGAGGTGGACCTGTGAGAACATCGTGAGGTTCAACAAGGCCAAGTGCAAGGCCTTGCATCTGGGCTGACCCAGCGTATGGGCTGGGACAATCACAGGCATAAGTACAGAAAGTGGATTGAGAGCAGCCCTGAGGAGAAAGGCTTGGGGACATTGGTTGATGAGAAGCTCAACATGAGCCTGCAATATGCACTTGCAGCCCAGAAAGCCAACCGTATCCCGGGCTGCATGAAAAGAAATGTGGCCAACTGATGGAGGTGATTCTCTCCCTCTACTCTGCTCTTGTGAGACTCCACCTAGAGTACTGTGTTAAATTCTGAGGACCCCAGCACAAAAGGTACATGGATGTATTAGAAGGAATCCAAGGGAGGGCCATGAGGGCCAGAGCATCTGTCCTATGGAGGCAGGCTGAGGGAATTGGGTTGCTCAGCCTGGAGAAGTGAAGGATCCAAACATACTGTGCAGCAGCCTTCCAATAGCTAAAGAGAGCCTACAAGAAAGCAGGAGAGGGAGAGGCAAGGAGTAACAGTTTTAAATTAAAGGAGGGTAGATTTAGGTTAGATATAAGGAAGAAGTTCTTTAGTTTGAGTGTGGAAAGGGTTGCCCAGACAAATTGTGTACGCCCCATCCCTGCAATTGTTTAGTCCAAATTGGATGGGGCTTTGAGCAACTGGTTTAGTGGAAGGTGTCCGTGCCCAAAGCAGGGGGGTGGAATTAGATGATTATTAAGGTCCCTTCCAATCCAAAGCATTCACTCACCCTCCCCCCCCACCGGCTCTGTGGGATGGGGGAGAGAATCGAATAAAAGTGAAAGCCTGTGGGTTGAGATTGAGACAGTTTATTAGGACAGAAAATAAAAGGAAAATAATAATAATAATGGTAATAATACTACATCCCGTGGCAAAGGGGCTGGAACGAGATGGTCTTTAAGGTCCCTTCCAACCCAAACCATTCTGAAAATACTAATAATAATGTGTACAAACAAGTGATTGTGTTGGGTCTGTCTGAGCTGGAGTCACCTTTTCCCTGCAGCAGCCCACACAGTGCTGTGCTCTGCACTCGTAGCTGGAACAGCACTGATATCACTCCAGTGCTGTGTCTATTGCTGCATAGTGCTGACACAGCATCAGGACTCCTTCCAAGCCCCCAAGAGCCAGCAGGCTGGGGGTGGGCAAGTGATGGGGAGGGGACATCGCCGGGGCAGCTGACCTAAGCCAACCAAAGGGATATTCCATAACACCTGATGTCACACTCAGCAATAAAAGGGGGGGCTCTCGTGGGGGAGGGGGCTGTTCCTCCTGAACAACCACTACGCATTTGAGGCCCTGCTTCCCAGGACGTGGCCAAACACCGCTCGCTGATGGGAAGTAGAGAATAATTTTTCCTCTCTCTGTGCTTCCGCGCGGACTGATTGCTTCTTTTGTCTCTGTTTTTCCTCCCGTTCCCTTTCCCTTTAATTAAACCTTTCTTATCTCAAACCTCGAGTTCTCTGTGTTGTATTTTCTCTATTTTCCCACCCTTCCTCTTTGAGGAGAGGGGGAGTGAGAGAGCGGTTATGGTGAAGCTCGGCTGCCCACCTGAGTAAAACCACCACAGTGATGCACAATGCAATTGCTCACCACCTGCTGACCAATGCCCAGCCTATCTCTGAGCAGCCGGCCTCCCACCCTGACCAGCCCCCCATATTAATTGTTCAGCATGATGTCAGATGGTATGGAATACCCCTTTGGCCAGTTTGGATCAACTGTCCTGGATCATCTGTCCCCTCCCAGCTCCTGCTGTATGCTCGGCCTGCCCATTGGCAGGACAGTGTGAGAAGCTGAAAAGTCCTTGGCTTAGTGCAAGCACTGCTTTGCAACAATTAAAACATCAGCATGGCATCAATATTATTCTCAACCTAAATCCCAAACACAGCACCCTACCAGGTACTAGGAGGAAAATTAACTCTATCCTAGACAAAACCAGGACAGCTACAAAGGCAATTATATGTGTAACCTTAATATTCAAATATTACAGAATGCCATGAAATTACAATCTTTCATTTCACTAAGTTCATACATCTGTCTTAAAGAACTATATTCCTCCCTTGAACATATATAATGTGTAATGTATAACATATATAATGATACGTTTTAAACTAGTGCAACATTTCATGGTCATATTTTCTATATGAATCTCCAAAATAATGGAGAAAAAACCCACAACCAAACAACAACAACAAAAACATTCAGGAGTACTGAATATGTGAACTAGAAAAAGAAGCCATGGAAAAAGAAAGGGATTAAAAATAGCAATAAAGCTAAGACAAACTTGGTAAACATTGACATTTTCTTTCCTTCCCTATAATTATGCATACATTGACAAGCACATAAATGAATAAAATATGTAAGTATACAACAGTGGAACATTTTTTATATTTCATTTTATGCATTAGAATAAGTGTAAATATGAGATCCTATTTCATATCTCCAAGTCATATTTAGACTGCACGTATTTACCAGGTAAAAGAAGTCTGATAACACTGGTCTTCCTTACTGAATCCTCTGTTACATAGGGATATATAATGGATATGCAGAAAACTCTATAGTTAACTCTGCAGACTGTGTCTCTGAGACTTCAACTCTCGTCTTCTGGATGCACATTTACAGAATCACAGAATCACAGAATCACAGAATTTCTAGGTTGGAAGAGACCTCAAGATCATTGAGTCCAGCCTCTGACCTAACGCTAGCAGATTCAAGTTTAAATCAAATAAAGCAGTCTATTACCAGTCTGACTACACAAATAGTGACAGTGATTCAATATTCTGATTATTCATTTTATCAAAAAAATCCTGTTTTTCATTTGATCAGTTTATGCTCTCTCTAGTCCACCAATTTAGACAATTATTTTTAAATTTCAAATAACCTTTATGTAAAGAAATAGTACCTGAATTTCTTATAAGCTTCTTAAATTTCTTAACATCAATCCATGACTTAATATTAGGGGACAACTGACAGTGCTAAGCAAGCAGTCTGATTCCTTTCACTGTTAGAAATAAAATAATGCAGTCTGCTCAGCTGATTAACCTTTAAAATTTGCTTCAATCTTTCAATCAGGTAAATGGGGACAAGTATTTTAACAGTAAAGATTGAATCATCTTACACACTTCAGACTCAGTAATTTTTGCAGGAACATAGCAAAAAAAAAAAAAGGTTTCATATTTTATTTCACTTCTTTAATATTTAAGTGTCAAATTTTGCATATCTTATGTTTTCTTTATTATACAGGTAGTCTCACCAACCTCATGAGGAATAGAAATAATCAATAAATAATGACCAGGAACAAGTCTACCTTTCTAAATAATAAAATTAAAAAGTCCAAAATGAAATACATTTCTACTAAAAATAAAAAATAATTAAAAAAAAAGACTGATGTTTAAAATACAAATCTTTAAAATAATATTCCTACTGTTTTATATGTTTCTAGCTAAACTCTGTTAATAAACTGTGTTTAATTTTTATTTCTTTAAGCAGGTAACACAAAATATGGGACAAAAAAAAAAGTTATATAAAGGAAAATTGATACTTGCTTAAAAAGAAGTTTTAAATAAAATATCAACTTTTTCCTAAACACTTTCCTAAACATTCTTTCAGCTGAATCTGCTTCCCGTAATTAGCTTAATATTTGAATATACGCAAATGAAAACGTAACATATTTTCAGTGATAAATGCAAAGCATTGTACTAACATAGTCTGATGACAAGAACACCAATCTCTGCCCTGCCTGTGGAAAGTGAAGGAGCTAACACACACACACACAAACACACACACATATATATATAAAAGTCCAGTAAGGTCATTTTATATCAAGAGGTTCTCCAGGGACTCCAGTGGGATACACAGTTGAAAATAGCTGTACAGTGGGGTGACCTGAACTTTCACCTTTAGAGCAAAGTGAAGTTCTGATACCTAACAAAGTATCTTACATGAAACAGACCATATTAGTTGTAGAGGTATGTGAACCTTATGCAGAAGTTAGGATATGGAGCACAAACTTCTAAATGACAGTAGATAAAACTTAAGAGCTAAATATGTTAATTTAGTATTGTGGAAAATACATAACCCACAGTGAAAATAAAGATGCAGAGAAAACTTCTTGCTCTGAAGTTCAGTGCAACTTGGCATATAGCTTTTTCTGTCACACAGTAGTGTAATTTTAAGAGGTCTGGCCTGTGGTACAGATGATTTATGGAAAAGACAAAGTTACACAGTCTTTGAGTTCTTTTAAAAGAGTGAGACTCCTTGCTTGTGCATAGTGTGCTTTACTAGTCTTTACTGACTTACGCAGCTTTGGTAAGATGATGGCTATGCATATATTTTGTGCTGAAAGCAAATAAGATTTTGCAAACTTTCAGAAGGCTCTATTAGCCTCCTGGTAGAGATGGCTAACATTAAAATATAGACACAGTACAGACTAACAGGGTTTCAAATCCTCCTACTACATACTCTTAGAAATATACATCAGTATTTTATTTCTATCTGGGGGAGGATATCTATGGTGACAGGACATCATTCAAAATTGAATTGAAGCTTTTTTATTTTTTAAACATTTAAAAACTTTTATGAGATTTCTCTCGGGGTAGGCCCATACCATCTTAATAGTTAGAGCATTGACAGATAACCGTCGATCCCCAGTCCAAATTCCTGAGATTTAAAATTTTCTTCCTCATTCTTTATACTAGAAGAATGTTAACAATTGATTACTAAACAAACAAGCAACAACAACAACAACAAAAACCCACCAGGATATTTCTATTTCACTACATTCCCTAACTAGTCTAATTTCATGTCTGGACATCTTGGATTGTATAGTCTTTGTCTTAGTTTAATTTCTGAAAAAAATTGTAAATATTCACAGAAACACGCAATTGTCAGGTCTGACTTATGATCTATACCCACAGTATAGAGTTCTAAATTCTGTGTCAGTTCCAAAACAGATGGCTCATTCTTTTCACTCTTAGTCCTTCCAGTCTTCATGCAGAACATTCATTTACTTGAATGATGAGCCCTCTATAGTTCTTCTTAAGGCTTAATTCTCTCCAGCTGTAGATTTTTAAGTTTAATGAAGAGATGGATCATAGTCAAGATAGATCCAGTTAGGAAGCTACTAACTTTTCTCATCTGATGCAATAAAGTGAAAACCCTGTGATTCAGTGGTCCTTCAATTTTAGAGGTAGAAAAAATATTCTAGCTGGAGAAAACAATTTTAAATAAAAAGCAAAATGGTGGATCAGTTGGTTTCTATATCTTTTACATCCTTTTTCAATATACTTCGTTTAATAATTCATGCCTCACCATTAACATAACTTTGTATTTTTTCAAATATTTTTTGTAGTTGTTGGTAAATGTTAATCGCTTGGTCAACAACAAGCATTTTAGAAAAATATACCTGTATAACATAAAATGTTTGCAGCCAGGATGATACAGAGTTCTCTAAACTGTTTCTAAAATCAGTCTTGAAAGACTACTTATAGATTATGAATTCATAATCTATAAACCATTCTTGAACATATTTATATTATTGTTCCTTATGAGAAAAGTATCATCAGAAATGTTGTTGATTATTCTTAAGGACTGGTAGCTGTTTTATATGTTTTAATTTGTTTCTTTGTTTCTTAAATGCATATACTTGATTATATTTTATCTTCAGGCATAACAAACACTGAGTACCCAGTGACTGTAGTCAAAGGAGATATGTAAATGCGAGCAAGGAAAGTGTCTAGTCCTCAGCATTTGGAAAGTAAAATAGGTTATGTGACAAGTGATAAATTATCTGCTTTCTGACTTACAGACCTTTGAGAATAAAACATTTCATTTTATGAAATGCAGAGATTTTCATCTATATTTACATGAACTATATTGACAACAAGTGATCATCTGGGTTATGCACTTTGTGTAGTTTAATATCATGTATCATATACAAAAGTGAGAGTTTAATCATAATGGAATAGGATATTAGGCCACTTAAAAGAGAACTCAGCTATCTGCACAGTCTGTGGAACTACCATAAATATGGAGCAGAAGCTTAGTTAGGTTTGGACAAAGAATACAATATACATGTATTTCTGTTCTGTTTGTGGTTGTAGCTCCATTCTACTCATTGGTTACTGTCATTCGAAGTCTTACAGCAAAAAATTTACAGAAAGTGGGCTTCCCAGAAGTGTATGCTTACCTCTAATCAGTCATTAATACTAGGTCAAAAATGGTAAATGAGATTGGCAAAATTATAGGTTTAATAATAAGTATGATATTATTATGGATAATTTTTATCTTAATTGGTTTTGAAAGTTAATTGAATGGTAACAAAAGCTGGTAAAAAGCATTTAAGTTAAATAAGACAAAAATATTGGAAGACTTGGAGCTGATAATATTAACCAATGTTTAAAAGATTAAACATTTCCAGAACAAAAATTATCATGTAATATCCAAATGAATCATTATCTACTACTAGTAGCAAGTCTAATGCATGTTGTTGATAGATGATCTGTTTCTTATCCTCACTGTTAAATTCCCTATCTTAAATTTTATTCTATTTCTAAGTTTTGGACACAATTTCGTTTCACAGCTAGCATTAAAATAACAATATTTTTTTTTTTTTAAAAAGGGAGCATACCAAAGGTCATTTTAATACTCAATATTTTTTATGACATAAATAAGTGTGTCGTGGTTTAACCCGGCCGGCAGCTAAACACCACGCAGCCGTTCGCTCACCCTCCCCCCTCCCTCTCTGGGACGGGAGAGAAAAATGGGAAGTGAAGCCCATGAGTTGAGATAAAGACAGTTTAATAAGACAGGAAAATAATAATAATAATAATAATAATAATAATAATAATAATAATAATAATAATAATAATAATAATAATAATATGATGATGATGATGATGATGATAATAGTACTATAATAATAATGTGTACAAACAAGTGATGCACAATGCAATTGCTCACCACCCACTGACCGATGCCCAGCCTAACCCTGAGCAGTCCAGCCCCCCTCCCCTGGCTAGCCACCCCTATATATTGTTTAGCATGACGTCAGATGGTATGGAATACCCCTTTGGCTAGTTTGGGTCACCTGTCCGGGGTCTGTCCCCCTCCCAGCTCTTGCACCCCCAGCCTGCCCATTGGCAGGACGGAGTAAGAAGCTGAGATGTCCTTGGCTTGGTATAGGCACTCCTCTGCAACAATTAAAACATCGGCATGTTATCAGCACTCTTCTCATCCTAAGCCAAAACATAGCATTCTACCAGCTACTAGGAAAAAAATTAACTCTGTTCTAACTGAAAATAGACAAAGTGCTATTTTCATATCAAATATTATAAAATGTTTTTAAACTTTCTATTGCTTCCTGAGTTTGGCATTTTAGGGGAAGATTATTCAGAATGTCAGTGAAGGAATATTTTCCTTTATATGAAAGTCAGTTCATTTGTAATAGGATTTGTATTACTGATTTTGGAAATGTAGTGAATGCCAGTTTTACAGATCTGCAGTGGTGTATATTACCTAAACCTGATTGCTGTTTATAACGTTTTTGAAAGCTATTATTATCAGTAAGCATTTGGTTGTCAGGTCTGTGGAGTAGAAGATGAGCTGAACCACTGCCCACAGAGGATCTCACAAAAATCATAGAATCATTGAATATCCCAAGTTGGAAGGGACCCATAAGGATCATTGAGTCCAACTCCTGGCCCCACACAGGTGTCCTGGTTTCAGTTAGAACAGAGTTAGTTTTCTTTTCACAGAATCACAGAATCACACAGAATTTCTAGGTTGGAAGAGACCTCAAGGTCATCGAGTCCAACCTCCAACCTAACGCTAACAGCCCTCCACTAAACCATATCCCTAAGCTCTACATCTAAACGTCTTTTGAAGACTTCCAGGGATGGTGACTCCACCACTTCCCTGGGCAGCCTGTTCCAATGTCTAACAACCCTTTCAGTGAAGTTCTTCCTAACATCTAACCTAAAACTCCCCTGGCTCAACTTAAGCCCATTCCCCCTCGTCCTGTCACCAGGCATGTGGGAGAACAGGCCAACCCCCACCTCGCTACAGCCTCCCTTGACGTACCTAAAAAGAGCGATAAGGTCACCCCTGAGCCTCCTCTTCTCCAGGCTGAACAAGCCCAGCTCCCTCAGCCGCTCCTCGTAGGACTTGTTCTCCAGGCCCCTCACCAGCTTCGTCGCCCTTCTCTGCACCCGCTCAAGCACCTCGATGTCCTTCTTGTAGCGAGGGGCCCAAAACTGAACACAGTACTCGAGGTGTGGCCTCACCAGAGCTGAGTACAGGGGGACGATCACCTCCCTAGCCCTGCTGGTCACGCTGTTCCTGATACAAGCCAGGATGCCGTTGGCCTTCTCGGCTACCTGAGCACACTGCTGGCTCATATTCAGCCGACTATCCACCATCACTCCCAGGTCCTTCTCTGCCTGGCAGCTCTCCAACCATTCCTCTCCCAGCCTGTAGCTCTGCTTGGGGTTATTGCGCCCCAGGTGCAGGACCCGGCACTTGGCCTTGTTGAACTTCATGCAGTTGACCTCAGCCCATCGGTGCAGCCTATCCAGATCCTCCTGCAGAGCTTGCCTACCCTCAAGCAGATCGACACACGCACCTAACTTGGTGTCATCTGCGAACTTACTGAGGGTGCACTCGATGCCCTCGTCCAGATCATCGATGAAGATATTAAAGAGGACCGGCCCCAGCACCGAGCCCTGGGGGACGCCACTAGTGACTGGCCTCCAACTGGACTTGGCTCCATTCACCACGACTCTTTGGGCCCGGCTATCCAGCCAGTTTCTAACCAAACGAAGCGTGCGCCAGTCCAAGCCAAGAGCAGCCAGTTTCTTGAGGAGAATGCTGTGGGAGACGGTGTCAAAAGCCTTGCTGAAGTCAAGGTAGACCACATCCACAGCCTTTCCCTCATCCACCCAGCGCGTCACTCTGTCATAGAAGGAGATCAGGTTCGTCAGGCATGACCTGCCTTTCATAAAGCCATGCTGACTGGGCCTGATCGCCTGCTTCCCCTGCAAGTGCTGCATGATGACTCTCAGGAGGATCTGCTCCATGAGCTTTCCTGGCACTGAGGTCAAACTGACAGGCCTGTAGTTTCCCGGGTCTGCCCTCCGGCCCTTCTTGTAGATGGGCGTCACATTTGCTAGCCGCCAGTCGATTGGAACCTCCCCTGATAGCCAGGACTGTTGATAAATGATGGATAGATTTTGTAATTTTTGTAATTGTAATCTTTTATTTTGAATATATATATATGTACATAATTCTATATATTCTATATATATATAATAATTCTCTCTATATATATATATAAAAGACAAGAAAGTGGAAAAAGTGTGTGTGCGGGGTGGGGGTGGGGGAGAGAGGAGAGGGAGCAGAACATGAAACAAAACAAAACAAAACAAAACCTTTCATTCAAAGACAAATATGTTTCTCCACACCATTTCAATTCTAAACCTGCCACAATTATGGATGTGTTTGTGTACAGAGATGCACACAGGTCTGCATATTTAATTGATTCAAGCATGAAAGTCATGGTTATTACAATGTTCATGTATTCCTGAGGCCACAGGACTGCCAAAGCTTTCAGCTGTGTCTTTTCCTGAGAAGTACACATCAAAGGCTCAAATATGCTTTATCTGAAGATTAGCTAGAGTAATTGATCTTTTAGAATAGAGGAAATAGATAATGAGACAAAGATGTATAATGAAATAAAATTCTTCATCTTTTTCCCTGCCTAAGATGTCTTGTCTGGCAGGTTTGTTCTCTTTCCAGTAATTCCAGGGTGCAATAAAGACCACATAATCCTTTCTGTGTCCATAGGGAAAATCGAACTCTTTTTGTCATCGCTTAGGCCTGGCTTGCACTTTTCAGAAGTCTTTTACTCTATTGTGCCTTTACAATTTTATCTCCCTGTTTTCTTCCTGCTACACCCTTTGATTTTTCAGAAAACTCCAGCTTGCGGGTAACACCGGTCTAAGATTCCATCCCAGTTCCCTCCTTGATCAATAATTCATCAGACAGCAGAAGGCAAACAATAACTTTCTTTCCTACAAACCACCACATCTTTTTGAAGGACCATGGCATAACTAAGAGGCAACTAAAACTAAAACCTTTCTGTCACATAATTTCTCATCTTATGTCTTTTCAGGAATCAGATTTTACACACATTGCCATGACTGCATAAAACCATAAAACATATTCTGTGCACATGTACACATTAAGTTTGTAGTCTTCTATTTTTATTTTATTTTTTTTAATTCTTATTTCTACCCAATTAGTTTGAGAAGACACACACACACACGCATTAAAAAAAAAAAAAAAAAAAGAGAGAGAGAGAATGTGATCCAAAATGCTTCATATTTCACAGGTGAGTTTCAAATTATATGTAAATTAAATTTTATTGTTTTCCAAGTGCTGTCAAAAGATGTTAGCCAAGTTTGATCGACAGCAGTAAAAAAAAAAAAAAAGTCAGCTTTTTTAAGAATGTGGAAAGTGATGAAAACTGTCTTCATTATTTAAATGTTAATATGTTACAGATAAGTCAAGTGCAGAATATTTCTCATTTAATCACATTTCTCACATTGGTAAAATTAGACACCTTCACCATGCCACTCATTAATTGTATTTGACTCCTATAAAATTTGTTATCAGTGGTGCCAAAGAGACACCCAATTCTTAACCAATGAATAAACAAAAGAAATAAAAATAAAAATTTCCTTGTTTTCCTCTTCTCTATTACTATTTTTATACCATGAATAAATGTCATTATTGAGCACCAATATTTATTATTTTTGTTTAATAAATTTTTAAAAAGTAATTAAAGCAGGTAACAAGTACTTTTGCTAAAAGTTATTCTTTACTCTATCTTTTAAAGAAAAATTTCACACATTGGTGCTCAGGACACCTGCCAAACAGACATGATCCACTTAGCCAAATACAGACCTGATCTATTTTGCAATTACCAATGAACATGTCTTTTCCCTATAAATGGAAAGCATGAGGAGTAGTAATGATATTTTGCCAATGTGTATATGGGATATTTAATCAAAATCAGAAAAAAAATAATTGCAGAAGGTTACCATGAGTAATCCATGTGTTTTTATGTATCCTTAAAATCTAAATGGCTGAAGACTATTCCAGTGAGTATAGTCTAATTTATCAGACTTTGCCAGGGTTAGGCCAGGTGCACAAACTTTCCAAAGTGCACCAAATTAACACATTTTATAAGCTTTGCTTAGCTCTGAGTCAGATGATATTTTCAAGGGTAACAACGTCAATTCAGAAAGTTCTCTGAACTGGAAAGGAAGCCAGGAGGCAAACAAAGTTAGAGAATTTACCTCTAACCAGAAAATTAGGTCTTCCCTTCTCTTAGAGAAAGATTCATTCCTATCTGAGTGTTGCTTCATATGACTTCCACTGTGGTGCCGAAATTTTCAATACCACTTGAAGTGAAGTTGACAATGACCGCCCTCTTGTTCCCACTTAGATGTCCTTTGGGTTGGCCATGCACTGGTCTGCTGGGGGATGTGAGACCAAATGTAAAACAGAACTAAACAAAAGTACCTTGGACACAAAGCTGGTAATACAAAATGCTTTAGTTATATATTTCAAACAAACAAAATGTTAATCTAAATGTTTTAGTTTTCTGAAATCAGTTTGGGGAAAGCAGCTCTAACAGAATTAAAATTTTAATAAGATGCTTTGTAGGCTCAGAACTGATAACTAGATCTATGCTTGTATGTAGTATGTATTTTGTGATCAGAGTCTAAATGAGTGCAAAAATGAAGGATCTGGCTAGAATGGTATTTCCAGGTAAAGCTGCATTTCTGCAGACTTTTGGTGAACAGTTTCATTATTGATCAGTGCGTTTTATGCAAAAGACATACTGTATTTATAATAATTGTTACTCATACTTTATGGTCTCCAATGAGAGACTAAGTAACCCGTTTATTTAGAATGTAAATTATGCTATATGTATGGTGAAATAAACTATACACTTGAATCTCCCTAGCTGTTATAATTGTTCAATAGCAAGCTGCCTACTTACATACAGTTCTACATATTTTTCAAATAAATCATGGATTCAGATGCAAAATACAGAATATTAATAGCATTATGTGGATTTGAAGTTACTCCTGGGAGTTCTAGGGTTCATAATCTAATGAATGGGTTATATCCATCTATCAAAGATACATCCCATAAATGTGGAAACAGGTTAGACTCTAAAGGAAAAAAAATGTCAGTAGCAATTTGTAATATGAGTGCAGTCAAAGGCACTGGTAAGGAATGTCTTGAAGGTTTCTGAGGTTTCCTGAGTGTTGTGTTACACACATACATTATTGAATGTAGCTTTTACTCAAGACCATGTCACGTGCTATGTTCTTTCTGATCCATAGAATGACTTAAATTAAGGTATCTGAGTATGAACTGCTAATGCAGTTTAAGGCTTTCATCAGCTTAATGATCTATTCACAAACAGCATCCATGAGTTTATACAAAGGAATGGAAATTAATTCTAAAACATGATGGAAAGACTAAAGGACCACCTGCTGAACAACATACCTTTTAAAGCTACTCTTTGCTGCTCCCACTGGTACTGTTTCAAACTACCTAAACTTGTAATCTAGTCAATGGGCCATGTGCCTGTGCAAAAGCTAACTTAATAGCCTTAAATGCCATTTTTGCTGGAATGTAGTTATACTACAATGCATTCTCCTGCAAAAACACATTAGTGAGCTGAGTATATCATCTGTTTTTCATTTCACATAGACCTGTGTGCTAGATTCCATTAAAGTATCACAGAGCTTCATTTTTCTGCGCCTGTGAGAAACCCTTTGATTAAATTCATAGAACAATGAAAAGTCATCAGCTTTTATAGTATTTGAGGACTTACTGAATTTGTGGAAATCAATTTTTGTTTGTTTCTGTGAGTAGAAATAAATACTTAATTTTATGTACTCAGTTTAACACTATGTCAAATAAGGGTGAATATCCCATCCTTTTTTAGATGTAACCAAAATATTTTCTCAAAGGCTAGCTTTGTGTTCCTGAAACAGGTCAATTATTCACTTTTGATTTTCTTTTGTTATATTTGATGTTTAGCTAAAGCCTCAGTCTATTAACATGGATATAATGATAATGATAATAATAATAATAATAAATATAATAAATATATTCCAGGTACTTGCATTTCTAGTCACTATGAGAAAGAAAGATTAGGGGTAGATATGTACTGCACATGAAGTAGTAAATCACACTTCACTGAGATTGACAACATATTTAATTTCCACATCATAAATTATGCCTTAAATCTGCTCATCTTTTTAGCTGCCTTACAGTCAATAAAGAAGGATTGGTATGAAGATGTGGATTAATTTAATTATTTATTTTAGTATAAAATAAACATCTGAAGTAGGGTGGGTGCTTCTTGGAGGAACTACCTTACACTGAAGTTACTACTTTCAAGACAGGTTAAGTCAGGCAGGAAGAAAAGGTAAAAGGAAAAACCTTATCACATAAAAAGGGACAAGTTGCACAATAGAAAGAAAACATCTAAAATACAGGAATTTTGCAACTAAAATAAGCTGATATAAGCATATATTTTCTATTGAAGTTCAAAGTAATATACATGTTGAAATACTGATGGTGTTAACACACTTTAGGTGACATACTGCTTATTGGTTCCAGAATACATATCTAGTGCTACTGTGACAAACACAAACATTCACAGCCTGTTTGTCTATGTCCGTTCTTTTCCAGAAATAGTATTCATAGTGTAAAGCAATGCTGAAATTAGGAACATGAAAAAGAAGAGGGTGCTTCAGCTACATGCCCCTGCCTGACAGTGATTCTTCATGTGTGAGCAGATGAACTTATTACATCTTATAACTGCTCTTTGTTAACCTTAGGGTGGGGGAAATGGAAAAAAGAGAGAGAACACCATGAAAAGACATATAAAGTATATAGGTTTTATTTAATTTGGTGCAAATTTCATTCTTGGTGAACAGGAAACTTCCTGAATGTAGTCTGAGTATATTCAAAAAATGTTCCATATTTTCTTTTTTTGAATATGACTTCTAGTGTCATTAAATATATGGTGGCTAAACACAAATAGAGTATTTAGTTTCTCTCTTTTAGTTTCCAAATGCTAAAGTCTTCAGGCAACAGAAAATGGAATTCAGTTGCCCAAACACGTGTTTTCTAGAGCCATGTGAGATCCCCTGAAGTACTCAAAGCATCCATGCTGGACATAGGTGACTCAATCACTCTGCAAGAAATAGACCTTTCTAGAGTGGTACCTTGGAGTCAGGTGTGATATGTTAAGAAAAAATGCGTAGAACTGGTTAGCAACTGAATCCTGCCCTTCAAAGTTTTTTTGTTTGTTTGTTTGTTTTTCCCCAGCACTTTTCTAAAGACCGAAGAATCACCAGAGAAAATGGACATGGAAAATATATAAAATAAAATATGTCTTCCTTTACACTGTGTGTCATTAGCCTCTGATATTCATGGCTGCAGGGAAATGGGAAAGTCAGATGCTATAGATTACCTATTAAGAAGGGCTGAATAATTTTATAGCCAATAATAACATTTGTAGTTTTCCATGTAAAAATGAGGGAGATCAAATGTTATGCTTCAAGGAATAAGCCTTTCTCTGAAGGAACCATATAGTTCAGTGATTTGTTTCCATACAGAGAACTGCCACATGCTTACGTCTCTTAATTTGAAAAGTGTATTTGCAGGTGTAAGCTCATTATTGATGTCTCTTTCTGAGAAATATTTGGAGTAAAACAACCAAGGCCTATATACAAATAATATCATGTTGATACAGAGTACTGGGTATTTTTAAAAACTAAACCCAAAGAACTCTTACTTTTTTTCAACTTAAAAATTTAAACTTTGCTCATTGTCAACTGATTTATATCTTTCTGGTGACAAAAAGGCTATAAAAGAAAAATGTTTAATCAGTATGGTTCTGTTGAGAGCTAAACTTGTAATTCTACCAACAGAAGGTTGATAAGAGCTTTGAAGTGCAACACTTTCTGCCCACACAAAGAAATGACCTGTAGGGGATAAATGTGCCAAAAGGGAAATCCATGCACTGTTTGATTTACAACCTCATTTTAATGATGGGACAGAGAAATAGCAACAGAATGTACTTTACTTGTAAATCCTTCTGTTTTTCAAAAAACAAATATGATCAGATAATTTAAAGCTGCTTCTGGAGAGTAACTGTACAGATTGTGATTTTACAAATGAACATAGCCTTATTTAATGCACTACTAGCTGCAGTAAAAGAGTGGGAAAAAAAAAAAAAAAAAAAAAAAAGCTTGTTTCAAAACTGAAATTCAGAGATTGTTTCAGGCTATTTACCTTTTTCTGGTAAATGAGGGTAAAATGAAAACCAGCCAATGAACATACCCTTAAGAGATTTCAGCCAAGTCTTGTGTGTTCTGTGGTTTGGTTCACGTACTTTTGTACTTTCACAACAAAGAAGTTGAAATATTGTGGCATAAGATCAAGAATGGGAAAATGAAACCAGAGATTAAGGACTGGAAACTACTTTGGCTGATTTTCTGCTTTTGATGCAGAAAGTAATATCTCACCGGCTTTTTTTTTTTTTTTAATTTTAATTTTAATTTTAATTTTAATTTTATTTTTTTATTTTTATTTTTATTTTTATTTATTTATTTATTTATTTTCTGGTTCTCATCAAGATTAAAGCAAGATATTTTGCTTTTCAAGCCAAGTATGTTCTTAAGGGTAACACTTCATCTAGAAATAAGAGACAAAGTATTTTTGTCCAATTTAACATCTGTGGTCCATTTTGAAGTCCAAGAAAGTAAAACCAGGTAAAAATAACTTGCCTACACTTGCATATTAGTTTTGGAAATAATATATATTCTACACTAGCTTCATTTGCACCAACTCTAAACCATGTAGAGTAAGGACCCATGACAATCCTGCTTGTGACAGGAAGCAGCGCAGGTGCATTGACTTAAGAAACATGAAAATCTATTAATGCAGCTGCATAATACCAACAATAGCCATCAGTCTTTGCTCAGTATTTTTGATGCAGGACAACATCCCAAATGAATAACACTTTGTCCTTGGAATGTGAATCATTGTCCTTGGAATGTGTTGCTGCTGTTATCCCTTGTATCTTTGTATCCCTTTATATCACTTTGAATCTACAACAGGTATTCCTGGAAATGTTGTAGTCATATCTTCACTGGCCCTTAACAGGTTAAAGTAAGTATGGATGCATCAAACAAAGACCCAGATAGTAGTTTTTCTTCAGCTGTCAATACAGAAGAAATTAATGTGTCTAAAAACATAGAGGAACAATAAGTTTGCTAAACCCAAACTAATCTTCAGAATACTTGTGAAGGAATAGGCAAGATTAAACTCTTTGCTTTTGTATGTCATTTCAAATGAGTTCATGTGTATTTATGCAGGGAAAGGTAAGAACACATTTGTGGTAAATGTAAATAAAGACCTGTGACCACAGGATATATTTTTCATATTCTTTGTACCTCAAATATATGTTACTTTTCTTATCTGAAAAATTAAGAAATTTGTTTCCTATTTATATAGCGTGTGTGTATTTAGAGTACACAACTTCACTTATATACTTACATACATTCACTTAAATATGTGTATGTCAGTCAATATATGTATTCAAATACATTAAACACATGTACAAAAATATAGATGACCAGTACTGATTACTTAGTATTTTTAAGGTTTTTGTTTGTTTGTTTGGTTGTTTTTTTTTATCATTTTTACACATGATTGGTGAAGTGTGTTCAATATTCAGTTTTTTAGCACAGGGAGTCAGTTCTAAAAAAAAAAAAGAAAGAAAGAAAGAAAAAAGAAAAAAAAGACAGAAATATTATCTCAGTTTTTTTTGTTAGTTTTTTTAATTTAATAAAAGTTTAAAAAGGGAAAGTAATCAAAATGCATAATGAACCCAAATAATTCCAAAGGAAAACAAAAAAAAAATAACAAAACAAAACAAACAAATTCTAAGCACTTTAAGATGTGAAAACAACTTTATCTGTTATAAAATAAACACCTGCAAATAATTCTGAAAAAATCTGAATATTAAAATGGTGTATGACAAACAGGAAAGGTATTTCAGAGGTGATATATAAAGTCTCTAGGAACAGATAATGTTTATCCATGATTTTATAAATCAATATATATGACTTTACAATGATAATTCTATAGAAAAAATGCATGTATAACATAGCATATTTCCACCAGCCAATAAAATTTCATGCATTGTGATATGTAACACAAATCAATGACAGGCAGTTTCCATTACATCCAAGCTCTACAAATGTTTGTATGTTTTGAGCTCCAGGCAGCAAGATGTATGTATAAACAATGAATTTAATTGTTCTATCTTCAGCATTCACTAGACATTTAGGACTGACAATTAGCACAAAGGAGATCTACTGTGGAAACTGCACTTTTCATTTAATCCATTATATGGAGTCCATCATATGGGACCTTATAACAAATTAATAGAAATTGCTTTTGCCTGTAGAAGCTCACAAGCTGCAGGTAAACCCCAAAAAGAGTAAGTGGGTGTAGGACAGTCACTCAGAAGCATGCTACCATTAAGAACAAATGATGATTACAGGATGCGATGTAGAATATCAAAATATACATTTTAATCTCAAATAGATGAAAAGCAGCATATTTTTGGGGTAATTAATTATATGGAAATCTGTTGGGGGGTATTCCTAAGTCTAATGTGGAAGTCTTGAATAAGTCTGAGAAACCAACATACATGGAGATATCTGTCTATAGTTAAGACAGAGAGTATCAACCAGAAACATACATTTGCTAAACTTACAGTTGAAACATGCATCATTTAAGCAGATAAACAGTTATAAAATAATTCTGTTGTTCGTATCAAACATAGGGATGAGCCCTTGAGTGTCAACTTGGACTGCAAACTCATTAACATGCACCATACATTGTCTTGTAGAGGACATATTATTTTAAGTTACCTGAGAACATAATACAAAATCTAACTCAGGCATTTTGGTAGAAGTTCCAGAAGCACATTTATATACTTATATTTGGGAACAAATTCTAAGCCCTAGCAATTAGTTTACAGTAGAAGAGAATATCTGCTGTTCTAAAAAAGAAAAAAAAAAATCAGGTCTCATGCCTTTTTAATCTGGGAGATTTCTAATACACCTTTCAGTTCTGTACAAAAGCAACTTCACCATCTACCCATTCAGGAAGGCAATTTCATTTCGCTTAATAGGTACTTTCATTTTAAACATTGCAGCATGCAATTCACATTAGCAAAATGCTGTTTGTTATTTGAAAAGAAAGACAATCCCAGTACTATTCCCGTATTCACAAAAGCAATAGCTTTTTCTTTCTTTTAACATTAACCTAGCTACATCCAAGTAGATATACCAAATTGCAACAGTGCTTATGTCTCCTTTGTCTCCTTTGGCAACATTTTTTCTTGAAGAGTAAGTGTACACTACATATTAAGTTTTAAGGTATAATACTCTAACCAGATGAAATCGACAAAGTATGATAAAGAAACTACACATAAAGTACAGAGGTTTGTTTAACTCCTTTTAGCCTGGTTCCAGTGTGCTCTGGTTCAGGTACTTATACATTATAATTTAAACCAGAAAGTACATATATATATATTTAATTTTCTCTAAATTCATTATATTACATTTGCTGCATGAAAAAGAATGGTATTTCTATTTTTTTTTTTTTAAATTATTTTCTTGTTTGTACATTGCTATATATTCCTTTTTTTTTTTTTTTTTAAATATATAGTTAATCACTTAAGATAACTTATGAGGTAAAACCCACCACTATGTACTGAAGCAGGCTCAAATTGTCAAGCTGACTACCGATTTATTGTTAAGGAAATGAAAGCAATGGTCAACCATTGATCTGGTATGGAGACACTAGAACTTCATAATCCAGAATTTATTGATCCTCTCATGTTAAGGAAAGTTCTGCCTTCCCTTTTACTTTTAAGCAAGAAGGGATAGGCATAACTGTTCCAACTAGGAGTATCCTTTGTCCTCAGATTTAAGCGCAATAAAAATATGGGAAAATTGAGGAAGTTTTCAATGATGCATGTCTTGACTTCACTTTCAATGATACATGTCTTGACTACACTTGACTTCATTTTGATTCAACTGATCTTCATTGCCGAACATCCTAAGAATAAGTGGCAAAAACAAAACCTGAAGTATGTAAGTGTTAAAGACATTTGAATGCATTGTATATACTACATATAGTATAGCTTCAGGTGGAAGACATGACATTTCTGAGTGTATTATACCCAGAGAATCTTATCTAAGAGGTGCTGACAAGAGATGAGAGTGGTTAGATTACTGTTACAGTCCATGCTACACAATGAACAAACATTTCTTAGATTTTCAGTGAAGAAAATTCAGGCACAGAACTTCTGGTGAAGTTTAAGGACTGTGTTGCCTTGGCCCATCTTTTCCTTCACTAACTTCTTTCTCCTGTACCCTACAGATCCCATGCACCATGTCCCTGGTGTCCTCGTTACAATGTAAAAGCCAATTTCATGTTGGAAGAGTGGAAGAAGGGAGTAGCTGAGCCTTTTGGCTATGTTTTCTGTCGGGGTTTTATGCCACTTGTGCCTTGACTTGGGCATATAATAATATTCAGGCTTGCCAAGCAAAGAATGAACTCGCAGCAGACTGGGACTCAGCAAGATCCTGCTGTGTTCATATCTCATCCAGGAGACAAGTCATCTCGGTTCTTTGTTTGTTACAAGTTCATCTAAATCTGGGCTATTTCTGCTCCTTTTGACTGGTTTCCTTGGTGCTGAATGAATGAAAAATAGAATAGAATGGAATAGAATGGAATAGAATAGAATAGAATAGAATAGAATAGAATAGAATAAAATAAAATAAAATAAAATAAAATAAAATAAAATAAAATAAAATAAAATAAAATAAAATAAAATAAAATAAAATAAAATAAAATGCTACTGATTAGATTAAAAAAAAAAGTTTGTTCTGAAGCTTGACAATTCTGGAGAAGGTGTTTTTTGTTGTTGTTGTTGTTTGTTTGTTTTTTCTCATTGCTAGCAGCATATACCTTTGTTGTTTGTTGTCCATTTCCAATCACAAGAAACAGAAGTCTAGAAGCACAACAAATAATCTTCAAGCATTCCAGTAAATGCTTTTGGCTGTTGCCATCTAGCACATTGTACTGGCTATTGGCTGGCAGCCTGATATGAGAAATAGTCTGTGACCTTCTCCTGACATATCTTCTGATCTCCAGGAATGCTGAAACAGAGCCTGTGAAGGCTCTGTATAGGCTTGTAAAGCTTGTACAGCTTTAAAAAATTCAGTTTCTACATCTTCAGGATTTTGTGATTTCTTTTTCAGTCCATTTTACTGGCCATTAACCTATCATAAAAGGACCCTAGGAAGAGCAGGAATCTCATTCCAAGACTTTCATTTTCCTCTCCGAAGTACATGAAAGAACATTATCATTTCATCTGGCAATGCAGCATGTAAATCACCGGAAGCTGTATTTTAACTAGTTAAAGATGAACCTCAAAAGCTTGAAAATTCTTTTCACTCAGACAATGTCTAAATGGTAGTATTGTTATTTAAATATCTGCAGTCTATACATTTGTGATGGAAATTTTCCTGCTCTACATTAGGCATTTTTATAAGACTTCCAGGTAAAATGAAAAAAAAATAATAAAATAATGCATTTTTAAGCTTCAACTTTAACATCAGTGTGCAGAACCCTTATTTTTACTTCTTCTTTTTTTTTTTTTTTTAGCCTGAAAATGAAATACTGTAAATTAAAAATACAATAGAAACCTCTGTTGTAGCCCAGAAAAATCTGGGCTAAAAACTGAATATTGGAGAAATTCCTCAGTTAAAAATATTTTTAAAAGCTACTTTGCTGCCATTTGCAAAGTTTATGTAGTTTGTTGTTTATGTAGTTGAATGACAAAAGTATGTGCTTGAAGTAAAATATGATTATTGTATCAACTTCTTTTACATTTTCAAATTAAGTTGTGGCTATGATATTGAGCATAACTACATCAAAAATTGATGACTGTCAGCTGAGCTTCCATGTACTTCTAGTTATGCCAGCTGTAAGGTAAAACGTGATAGAGCCTCTTTCATTGCTAAATAAACCTTGTGCTTGGTATTTTTATGATAACAGAATTTTAACTGAGTAATGTAATATCACCTGTAACACACAGAGTGGATGAGAGTGGATAAGAGTCCAGCAATGACTTCAGTAGTCATTATTTGGTGGTATTAAGTTGCTGAACAGGGACCTTAAATCCCTTAATCCTGGGGGTCAGTCTTTTCTTCTGTCCATCAATAGTTCCAAATGCATGTGATGTAGTTTATCTTTAGAAAGATTCCTTTCTTTGTCTTGCTGTTTCCACTTTATGTCAAAAACAAACAAACAAACAACAACAAAAACATTTTTATCTGTGATATAACTTGGCCTACATCTTGTATCGATTTGGATCAGCACTTTAATAGAACACAACTTTCCTTCCTTTTGAAGAAAAAGCCAATGAAATAACGGGGGTGGTGTGTGTGTATGCGTACAGGGTTAAAGGGAAGGGGATAAAAATAAATTTTAGCATATTAAAACACAGATTAGGTTTTAAAATTATTTGAATATTACTTAACTTTCCAAGTTACTAGTAGAGAGCTATGCGTAATTTCTGCCCTACATCTAAGAAGTCAGGCTCTGAGAAAAGATTAAAAGCACATGAAACTGTTGGACAGTCAGAGCCCAGAGGAGGGCTCCGAGGATGGTGAAGGGCCTAGAGGAAAAGATGTACAAGGAGTGGCTGAGGTCACTTGTCCTGCTCAGCCTGGAAAAGAGAAGGATGAGGGGAGACCTCATCATGGTCTACACGAGGGGGAGTGGAGGGGCAGGCACCGACCTATTCTCTTTAGTGACCAGCAATAGGACCCGCGGGAATGGTGTCAAGCTGTGACAGTGGAGGTTCAGGCTGAATGTCAGGAAGACGTTCTTCACTGAGAGGGTGTTCACACACTGGAACAGGCTCCCCAGGGATGTAGTCGCGGCACCAAGCCTGTTGGAGTTTAAGAAGTGTTTGTACTATGCACTTAGTCACACGGTCTGAGTTTTTGGATAGACCTGTGTGGGGCCAGGAGTTGGACTCGATGATCCTTATGGGTTCCTTCCAACTTGGGATATTCTATAATTTTATGATTCTACATGACTGCTCTCAGAGTTGAGTAATCTTAAGTTAAAACTTCATGGAAGTGAATGAGATGACTTCAAGTGTTCTTTGGATTAAATATATATCATCCAGCAGTTTTCAAGAGACTAAACATATTACCAATTTTTGTAAAGGTGTATTGCATTAGACCCCTACATGTCTGTGTAGAGTTTCTGGGTGAATTCCATGAACACTGCTGTCTGTCTCCACATGTCCACAGCTGTGAATCACATTTCACGACACCCAGCTGTCCCTTAGCACTTTAACGGGAACTTGTATGTCCAGATGTGTGTGTGCATTTCCATCTAATTGCCCTGTGTCTAAAATTTATGCTTATGTATGTGAAACATTGTCTTACTAAGTTTCAGTGATTCAGAGAAAAATCATCAAATAAGGTGTTACTAAATTCCAGGAGAGACACACTTACTACATATTGGAATAGTCTAACTAACAGATATTTTACTTCAAGTATTTTACCTCAAGTATTCTTTAACATGAGGGCATCATGGCCTTAAGCTGACCAATAGTTAACAAACAACCCAAACAAAAATAGAGTGTCAGGAAACATGGTGTGGTCTATGGGTCACAACAATTATAATCAACAGCTACATTTTGCAAATATTTACGTTGTACTTATATTTTACTTTTACATGCTCTACTGATTATCTGTTCTCAGCTGTTTTGTTTATCTCTGGTTTCTTCTTTTTTGTCTTTTTCAAGAAGGAAAGAAGGAAATTCAAGAAGGAAGCTTTACTTCTTTAGACTGCCAGTGCAATTAGTTCCCTGAGTAAAATTCCAGGAAAAAAAAAAATCAAACTGAACTATAACATTTTTGAAGTAATTGCAGGAAGTTTCTTTAGCAATGGAGTCAGTCCAAATGCCACTAATTGTTGCATCCAAAATTTAAGCTGAACTATTTTACAGTGCACCATTTTGATGATAGCCTGAAGCAAAGTGTTAGATCTGAAAGTTTCCTTTCAGGGAGCTGCTTTTTTTTTTTTTTTTTTTAACGCTGAACTGTATCTTTTTTAACTGTATCTATAGATGTCACAGTGCACAAATAAAGGCAGTATTTTCTGCATGTTGGCCAGCTGCCCAGTGGACAGATTATCATTTCACCTCATCCTCAAACTGTTACAAAGTGGAGTGTTGTGACTGGTCATTTTCTTTCCCAGGTTCCTATTTCTGGTTCTCCATGGAGTCCCTCCTCTCTGTTCACAGGCACAGGACAGTGTTCTGCCATGCATTTCAATGTGAAACTAATGAAAAGAAAGAAATCATAAAATAGCCATAGTCACTCCTATTGATCCTTTAGTCTCAATGAGAGCAGCTCCAGATCACAGAGCACAATATTAGTGATTTTTCTGTGATGTTCTAATAGCAATGACAGACTACTGGGGGCACGAAACAACCAGGCTATAGCAAGTGCCCAAGCCTCAATACAACATGGATGCAGACCAGAACAAAGAACTGAAAATACTAATGACACTGACGTATTATTTTCTGATGGTGCTGAATGAAGGGCTGGCATCACTTCTCATATTTATTGACCTCTTTTTAACATTTCACACAGATGGTGATCTGTGTGAAGATTACTGAAGGAAATGATTACTGAAGATTACTGAAGATTATGATTACTGAATCATAAAAGATTACTGAGGGAAATGGTAAGGCTATATGATGAATGTATCCAAATGGCCTAGTACTTCTTTGAATTTATATAAATCAAATAACATGACAGGAAATGTCATGTTTATCAACTAATTTCATAAATATCACTTCTGCCTCTGAACATATTCAGCATCTACAGGAAGATCCTAGAAGTGGTGTAATTTCTGTGAACTTAATATGAAAACTACCCAGCTGTCATAATGCTTATCTACACCAGAGGCAGTAAGATGGAGTCAAATTTTGGCCAAGAACAATGAATGAATGCTAGTTGTGCCTGAATGAAGAGTGAACCTAAACAAGGCAGAGATTGTGCTGAGGGAATCCAAACAAATTAATAATTAAAATACCTTAGGGGAGTTTACACATATGAATATTTTCATATATGAATATTTTCATATTTTTAATAATGAAAATTCTCACATATTGACATATATTAAAGATCAGGAAAGATGAGAAGGGGGAGAAGAGGAGAGAAATAGATCCAGATTTAATTTTTTTTAATGAAGCAGAATGAACAAAACCTACAAATTTGCTAACATTTCCATAAGCCATTACCTGGGTTAGAGTGTTAAGAGCTTCTGACATTAACTTATGAATTATGAGATTGCAATAATAGGTTTGTATTTTATATTAGGGCTGGAAAACAGTATGTTCACATTTGCTTGTAAAACCATTTTAACTTATGTGTTTTACAAGTGTTTAATAGTACTAATAGAATAATGACACTGCCTTCAGATTCTTCATGTTCTCACAAGCGTGGCTCCCTTCACAAATTATCTAGCTTGTTTTCTACGTTGTTGGGGATCCCTTCACCTCCAGTGTTTTCTTGGCTTGACTCTTCTGACTCATTAAAGTCCCTCCAGGTTTCCAATACAGAATTAGTTTCAGTTTCCAGTCTTCTTAATTTTCATATTGTTTTCCCAGACAAAAAATCTCCCCACCAAAAGCATCCTTGCCCAACTAGTCTGGGTTTCTCTCTCTCAGCTATCTCCCCAGTAACCATTTGGTGATTTTAGCTACTCACTTTTCCTTAGCTAACCTGTTACAATCACTTGGTTACAATCACCTGAAGATCTGGCTGCCTCCTTAGGCATTATACTCAGTTACTCATTTTACTATGCTCACTTCAACTCTTACATCCTCACCTCTGAACTGAGGACTCTAATTGCCTTATTGCTTTTGGTGTTGAGATCAAAGAAGAGAAAAGTATGTCTTTGCGTAGTTAACTCACTGTTGAGCCCTGTATTGAGCCCTACTGTACTATCTTTGCATCTGTACAGAAATTATCTTACTGTGTTGGGAATTAAGTTCATCACCTGCAGAGACTGAGTGAGAAGGTGGGTCAGAACTCTTGTTCTGTAGCTCTGTGTGTAACCCAGTACATAGGAACAGTGTTCAAGTCCTCAAGTGCTTTCTAACTGACACAGGACATATCAATGAGACCTTTGACTTCAGAACAAGGCAAAAATCAAACAGAGTAGAAATTTTCAAAGCTGCAGATTCTATTCAAAGGCCACTAAAAATAATTTAAATTCTTCTTTGAACTGACTTTCTCCCTTTCTATTTTCTTTATTCCCAGTTTGCTCATCAGAAGCAAAACAAAAACACAAATTAATCTTTTCCAATTCAGCTGAAACCATAACGAATGTCCCAAACTATGGTGATGAAATTGCTATAATAATTATTTGTAGGCATAGTATTTTATTTTATTTTTCAAAGAAAATCAACATTGAAAATTGTTAAGTGGTCTTGTATGTTTGTGTGAAAACCAAAATATCAGCCTGAGTTTGTCTGGAAAAGGTAAGGTATGCAAAAGTGATGAGTCATTAAAAATGATTTGCTGTTTGACAAACTTATGCATAAGTAGGACTATCATAATATTAATAAAATGGCTGAAAAGGCATGAAAGAAGTACAAGATATTGTCTTCACTGTAAAAGTTGAAAAGTGTCTCTTGTATTTAATTCCAAATCACCAGCATAATTATCTAAATGAAATGCCCCAAATTAAATGGGAATGCATAACAGATGTGACAATATCTTTATTAAAATACATTAGATGAAAGCAAGTAAATAATATGAAAACAAGGGATATATGAATATAGAATACGATAGTAAAGTATATATGTCCATGCATGTGACAGTTTTGTATAAAGCTCTCATGCAAAACTATCTATGAAAAAGCCTGTGGTGAAGTGAGACTAGATAAATGCATTGGTAGCTGTCAGTTTAAAGAACAGTTTAAAGTTTAATTTAAAGAAAAAAATAGAATATGTATTGATATGGCAATTATATTATTATATGATTATAATGATCCACCTTTCTTTAAAATAGGTCTTTTAAATCTACGGAAGAAAGCCAAAACCTAAAAGAACAATGATCTGTAGCCCTTTCTATGGGAAAAAAACAACTGGCCTTTCTCTGACATGAAACTGTGCAAAAAATTCCAAGTAAAATGAAATCAACAATTGGTCATGACAGACAATGATGAACCATAGTATGTTTCATAATGTGTAAAAGCAAGTACGTATTGTCTTTGTTCTTTTCCAAACAGGAAACAATAAGAGAGAGAACACCCCCACACACACACACACACACAAAAGCCAGTGTGAATAAAATAGATTATTTTTAATATAAAACATCTAGAAAGTAGAAAATGAATAGAAGATCCTAGGTTTTCTTATGTATTTATATTGCCTATATAGGGCTATTAAAAAATAATAATAAAAAGAAAAAAATAAAGCACACATTATAGGAAGAAATAAAGTGGAGCTATTCCTCCACAGGTTATATTATGCCATATATCTCAAGCTCCCTCAGGCGATACTCCTTGTGAGTCACCCCCATCTCTATCCCCCAAATACTCAGATGATCAATTCATATCCCCCTCAAATGACTACTTTGTATGGGGGAAGAAATCCTGGTCTCAAAAGAATGTTAGGGCTGCAGCATACATTGCACTGTGAGCATTTTATTTTATTTTTTTATGTCCTCTTTTCATATATATATATTTTCCATATTTATATATGGAAATATATATATGTTCATATATATATTATTTTCATAGACAAACAAATTAGGGAAATCACACTGCAGTCTGAACTCCTTAGGAAAACCTTGAGTTCATAACATGGAAATGGCTCCATAGTATTTCAGACAGAAGATTTCTTATAATCAAGTGAGATAGGTACTCAGGATGTTCCTGGCCCAGTCCTGCTGCAGCAGGCTCAGTGCAGAAGGCTGATGGGCAGATCAGGGTTGTTCTTGCTGGGACTGAAAATCCCCTAAGAATGGAGCTGGTTTGGCCTCCTCTGCTGTCCCCATGGGGAAAAGCCTTCTCCTTGTGTCTGGTACAAAACTCCTGTTTCAGCACCATGAATAGCCTGGTCTCCATGGCTCCTTTCCCAGGCTGGGTCAGCCATGGTCTATCAGCCTCTCCTTGCATAGCCACTGCTCCAGCCCTGACCAGCTCAGTTTATTGAACTTAGATTCTTTTGACCACATCTCTGAAATCATTGCTTACTATTCTCACTGATGGTGCATCTAAATTTCAAACATTCATTTTTCCACAGGAACACTTCAACAACACAGTTCTTCTGTGAAATTGACAGAACTTTGTTGCTTCTCTTTTGTGCTTGAATAAAGACAGAATAATTTTAATCCTAAGTATACTCATTATTTTGATTAATTTTAAAGCAACCTTTAAGTATTTGTAAATTCGAATGAACTTAATATTTATTTTGATATTTAAGATGATAGCTTTGCAACCTAACTGTGCTCTGATCCAGAAATTGTTCTTTCCCTCTATTACATCTAATTGCATATTGCTTTACTTTCATGGAAGATTTAAGTAAGATTTTATTATTATTATTATTATTATTATTATTATTATTATTATTTTAGCAAACTAATATGGAAATTAAGGCATGTAAGTAGTATTCTCCAAGAGACAAAACACCACACAAATCAGTATGTTTACACAGAGAAAAATGCTGTCCAGTTAGTGAATAGTGAGATTAATTCACTTAGGTTTGGCAAAAGTCTGTGAGATCTTTGAAAAGGAAGTGTTCTTTTTATTTAGTTTTATTTATGTGATTTTATTAATAACTGCCAACCTTTGATGTGTCAAGAAACACCCTAAAAGCAGAAAAAAACTTCCCTACACTTCTCATGTCTGGGAATTTCATAGCTGAATTTCAGGCTGCAGGGAGGCCTTGCTTGACAAAGATCTGGATTCCCAGTCTGCAAGCTCCCAGCTTTGGTGGTTCAAGACAGAAAATCACTTCCCATTCTGGTCCCATTCTGAGCTAAAATCAGGTTGAAGGTCTTGCTGGTTCAAGGCCCTGTATCATACAGCAGTGACTGCAACTGCTTCTGATGCTTTGTAGACTGCACTGAATTAATGGAAGACAAAATTGCGGGCTTTCTGCAAACATTAGCCTGGAACCATCACATATATTTGAATGTGGTTGTTGTAAAATAATGATGTATTGCCAATATGGTAAAATTTTGAGTGGTTTGGGAGGACTTCAAAAATAATAAATAATTCAAGCATGGACATAAGAGCAGACTAATTTTATTCATTATCATACTACATTTTCTGTACAATCCATAAAAAATATATATATATGTATTTGACTAAGCCACATTTGTTGTTCTTGTTTTTTTCAAAATACCAGATAATGGAGAAAATCAATTGGTAAAAGTGAAATAGGTTCTGTATTTTTTTGTAATTTTAACATCACTATGTGTAAACACAAACACATATAGTATGAACTAATAATCATTCTGTTTTTTTTTTCTACTGCATTTTCTCATTTTTTTTTGATTAATGTGTGATATAAAAATCCCCAATAAACAACTTATTACAGTATAAATCAATTCCAGCTGTATTTATATAGCTTGACAATGACAGTTTTGATTGTCTTCTCCTTTTCTTTTAGAATTGGAACGGTGTATGAACTGACAGCTCTGCTGTCTGCTGTCTAATCTTTTTTATTTTTTTTTTTTTACCTCCGAACACCAGAGATCTATACCAAAAAATATTATGACATTTGCAATAACGCTTTCAAGAGAAACAAATTCCTATGGGACAGATATTAAATGTATTGTGAATATTGTGAAGAAAATAATTCAGCATGTGCGTTACTCAAAGGGAAGTTCTCGTTGGGCAATGTATATTACTTACTTGGGTTAAATGATACAGATGGACTTATTTTATGTATCAGTGGAACATTGTAAAATTACTTGCTAATAAGAGTCTGGAAATTGTCTAAGCAGTGAAAAATAAAAAGCAACTCTGATAAAATCATAAATGTTTTCTCCATCATTTCTGAAACTCTAATTTTCTTGCTTATTGCTTGAGTTGATAAAACAAATAAAAGGAATCTCAGAGAGATTTCTTTAATATGCAAAATGAATTTCAATGTTCTCTCCCGCTGGTATTTTTATGGAAAACCTGACTATATGCTACACATGGAACAGAAAAATCTGCATTTAGATGGAAATATTATGAAATGCATGATATGGTACAAAGTAAGTCTTTTAATGGAGATAGCAAAATGTTGCATTATATGGTTGAGTGGAAAGACAGCATGCATATAGGCTTTTATGTCCAGCTGCCCTGATTTGCCCAAGAGAGCTCACTTTATTTGAATTTGAACCTAATATTTGAAAAATAATAATAATAATAAATTTTAAAAAGTCCCACAAAAAAATTCACCAGGGAAATGATTAGTGCTTTTACTAAGTAAAATGTTAAGACTTGTGTGAGTTGCCACAGTACACAATGATCATTTGGACTTGCATGGCAATTTTTTTCAAAGAATCCTTAAGCATTTTACAATCAAGAATTAATTAAGCCTTTCAGTACTGTCTCTGAGATACAGATAAAGTAGTGCAGCCATGATTAAAATTATACCCATAGGTTTTAACAACTATTTTAAAGTCATTGAAGTATCTGGTTCAGTTTGACTATGCCCTTGGAGACATGCTTTGTTGCAAATTATTTTTTATTTGCTTATTAAAATATAACTGTTTTAAAAAATAAATAAAGTCATTGGACAAACTGGTGATTTATCATTATGACTCATTAACTGCAAATTAAATTTAAAAAATAGTACATAATATAAGAAGATATATTTTTTAATTGTTGTGGACAATAGATTAAACATTTGTTTTATGTGAAATTCCTGGGAATCGTATTCACAATTGTTATTGGTTAAACTAACAAAAAGTGATTCTTATTAGAGCTTATCTTATATTTGAGGAACGAGTATTTTTATGTTTTTAACCTGCATCACTGTT